>NC_134703.1:208557816-208857816 GCF_043290135.1 Rhipicephalus microplus
CGCTGGCCGTTTTAATTAACGGAATGAACCGAGCCTAGCAGAAGTCGAGCGCGGCGCTGCTGCGCAATTAAGAGGCCGTTTTAATTCCGTTTTAATTAGTGGAATGAACCGCGCATTAGAGAATTCGTTTTATTTACGGTATGAACCGCGCCTAGCAGAGGTCGAGTGCGGCGCTGCTGCGCAATTAAGAGGCCGTTTTAATTAACGGAATGAACCACCCATTACAGAAGTCGAGGCGCGTTCTCTTGCTGTGTGCGCAGCTGTGCGATTGAGATATCGCGTCTCAGTATTAGGGATTACGGGGAAAACTGAATAGAGTCACAGAAGGTGATGCGCTGCCCTCCATAAACATAAAAAACCTTTTTGGACCTCTAACCTTGGTTAACATGGCGCCGACCCGACGCGACGCAAGTGTCTGCGGAGAAAGAGGGGGTGGGCAAAGACGTCTGGAATAAAAAAAACATTAAAAAAACCTTTTTGTACCTCTAACGTTGGTTGACATGGCGCCGACCTGACGCGACGCAAGTGTCTGCGGAGAAGGAGGGGGTGGGCCACGGCGCCGATGCGACGCGAGCATATGTGTGAAAATACGGAATAGGCGAAGACGCCTCGAATCGTACAACACCTAGGTCACGTACTCATCTTCGGTGCCCCTCCTTCTCCACAGCAACGGTGACTTGAGCGGGAGTGCGAACGACGTTACGTGATGCTACGTGATGTGACCCACGTATCACGTAAACAGTACACCACCCAGGGCACGTACTCCACCTCAGTGCATTGGGCGTCGAGACATGGCCAAAATTGCTCACGTAAACCTCTTAAATTTCCTTATTTGGTGCTCCCTATCTCGGTCGCAATCGCTAAGCTTTAGGATCGTGATCCTTATGAATTGCCGTAACGTTAGTTGTGCAAAGTACATTGTCACCATTTCAGGAGCCGTCGCGTTATTGGTCTGTCGAAGACGCTATCGCTTCGAGCGGCAGTTCGACCTGCAGACAGTCGGGAACAGCACAGAAGCGGCCGCCGACATCCGAGTGATGGGGAATTCGCAAGGACCTCGGCTTAATTATGGTGGCCCAGGATGCAATAAGTCGTCACGTACAATCGCTCCGGCAAAAAAAACGAGCAGACCGACACTTCAGGTACAATGGTTGCAGGAAACAGCTAGCTGTCCCAGCTCCGCGGGACACTCACGATGCAGGGTAGACATGGGCAAGGCTCCTTTTTTTTTTTGCCTCTCGAGACGTACTTGGTCGTTGCACGTCTCAACGTAAAAGACCCTTTCCTTCGATTAAAGGAGGTGATCGCTCCCCGATATCCCGTTTAGGGATCCCTGCCATATCGTGAGTGATGAGCGTGTAGTGAGACATATTATGCCATTTTATTCTTATGTACCCACCCTATTGTTTTATACTGCGCTCTTGAGCTGAGAGACAATTTGTGCATATTGTGCGTGGGGCCCTGTAAGCAATGGCGGCTCGTCGGCCGGGTCCCATTTACAGGTACGCGCAAGTCGCGCTTAATTCGCTCCATCTGCTTCGATAAAGCAGCCTTCCAGGCGTACATAGCTGTAGCATATCCGACGTGCCCCAATTAACCAGCCTTGGAACGCTTATTCATCACATGTATATACGAGTCCGAACGATATGTCTTGTGCTGACACAGCTAGGGGAAGCGTAGCGTCACCCGTCGTAGCGCGCGGTCGACGCGACACGATCAGCTGAGAGAGGAAAAAAAGAAAAGTAAGAGAGAGGGGGGCAGCGCATCACCTCCTGCGACTCTATTCAGTTTTCCCCGTCATCCCTAATACTGAGACGCGATATCTTAATCGCACAGCTGCGCACACAGCAAGAGAACGCGCCTCGACTTCTGTAATGGGCGGTTCATTCCGTTAATTAAAATGGCCTCTTAATCGCACAGCAGCGCCGTGCTCGACTTCTGCTAGGCGCGGTTCATTCCGAAAATAAAACGAATTCTGTAATGCGCGGTTCATTCCGTTAATTAAAACGGCCTCTTATTTGCACGGCAGCACCACGCCCGACTTCTGCTAGGCGTGGTTCATTCCGTAAATAAAACGAAATCTGTAATGCGCAGTTCATTCCATTAATTAAAACGGAAATAAAACGTCCTCTTAATTGCACAGCAGCGCCGCGCTCGACTTCTGCTAGGCGCGGTTTATTCCGTTAATTAAATTGGCCTCCTAACTGCACGGCAGCCCCACACTCGACTTCTGCTAGGCGCGGTTTATTCCGTTAATTAAAATGGAATTCAAACGTCCTCTTAATTGCACGGCAGCACCACGCTCGACTTCTGCTAGGCTCAGTTCATTCCATTAATAAAAACGGCCAGCGTCGCTCATGCACTCGCGAAATGCACCGCGGATAGTACCAAACTCTTACGGAGAAGCCACAACTAGAGAAAAAAATTTCAGCCAAGAAGTGCACCGCGGATAGCACCAAACTCTTACGGAGAAGCCACAACTACAGAAGAAAAATTTCCAGCCAACAAATGCACCACGAATAGCACTAAACTGTTACAGAGAAGCCACAACTACAGGAGAAGTTTTCAGCCAAGAAATGCACCGCGGATAGCACCAGTCTTACGGAAAAGCCACAACTACAGGAGAAAACTTTTCAGCCAAATTTAGCGGCAGTCTGGCTACAACGACATCAAAGTCTGGCAACAAATTTATGCAACGCCAAAAGGAACCTTGCCCGTGTTTATACTTAAGTTTACACAGTGCGCACGCTTTACACAGAACACTAGAGAAGACAACACCCAGCAGCGCTGCTGCACTTCGCTGTGGCTCTGTAGCAACAGTCACACAGCTGACACCAGAGTGTTTCGGTTCACCCAGTAGCACGAACCTTTTGATGGCGATAATGCTCTGTTCACCCAATAGCCGCTTAAAACCGGCTTGACTTGGCTTAAAGTGTATAATACACGGTGTTAGAAACGCTGCGTTGGAACAGGAATACAGTGATTCAGGGTCGTGCAAGGTTGTGCAAGGGTGGTTGGTGCAGAAGCAGCGCGCAACGAGAGATAAGTTTCTCTTCATTTCTTTGTGTTTGTGAACACAATTATTATTTTTTTTCTCTCCTAATCAATAATTAGCGTTGCCAGTATTGCAGGTGTGGGACACGGGCAACATTGTAGTGACGTTGACCACGTGAACGGGCTAGGCGGCTGTTTTAAAGGTCGGGGCGCCCGGTTAGTTGTTAAAGAGCTAGAGCCGAACATAAAGTGGACCTAGTGAGAGGCTACTAGCGAAATTGAACACGTATGTTTGCGGTGTAGGCGTCACTCTCAAACAGTTGTTGAGGTACGAGAGTTAACGGAGTTGGCTGGATAGCGGGATAACGGTTGAACGTAGGCCGGTCGGCCACTCGGTCCGATGGTCGGGCGGGCGATGGCTAAGGAGGCTAGGAAAACCACGAGCGAGAGTGAGCTGGTGCAGTGCGAAGAATGCAAGTGCTGGTGCTACTTAGATGAGACAGCATTCACGAGTTTGGCCGATGCGCAGAAGGCGAGCTTTGTGTGCAGGCTGTGCGAGGCACTGAAGGCGGCCGTGCAGCGCATGGAGGCTAGCATCAAGGGGCTTCAGGGGGAGTTCAGGGCGGAACGGGAGCAGAGGATAGAACTCCAAAAACAGCTCGGAGTGTCTCGTGAGCGGGAGGAGGCTACCGCCAGCCTATTAGAGCAAATGAAGGGCGACCTTCGAAAAGAACGGGAAGGGTGGACCGTGCTAGAGCAGCGGGTAAAGGAGCTAATGGTGCTTTGCCCCGGCCCCGAATGGTGTGAGACGGAAGGCGTGGGTAGTGGAGAAGGCGTCAGGCGGGAAGGAACAGGCTTGAATGAAGCTCAGGGGGCCGCAATGTCTGGCCACAGCACGGAGGCTCCGAGAACATACAGCTCGGTGGGGCAGCAGTTTTCAAGCAGGGCAGAAACACAGAACAGACGGCAGAGAGAGAAACAGGTGAAGCAAACAGGGGCGCCATCACAAACAGGAAGCCAGCGATTGGAGCGTAGAAGGGCCCTCGTTGGGGGGACTCAAACGTGGCCAGGGTTACGGATGGCGTCTTAAGGAAGATGGGAGAGTTAGGGTGGAGGCACAGTCAGGGAAGAGCATGGTGGATGCACTGGCCAAAGCTCAGAAGGTTGTAGAAAACAGCATGGAGGGCGAAAATCTCGTCATTATTCATACTGGGCTCAATGATGTGTTGAAGGGCAAGGATCCGAACCTTCAGAGAAAGTTAGAGGATGGGATGCGTAAGCTCCGAGAAACCTCTGGGAGTGTGCATGTGACCATATGCACAGTCCCAGAGGTCTGGGGCAGCCTCGTGGTATTGAAAGGAGAGTAGTGGAGGCCAATTGTGTGATGAAGAGTTTGAATCGGCAACTCGGATACAGCATAATGGAAGTTAACCAAGACGTGTACGAGCCCGGCGCTCGCCCTTTTGCACAGGATGGCATTCAAACCAGTGGGGCGACGGGCAGGAGGGTCGGTAACAGAATGGGTCGCCAAGCCATAGCCTTTTTAGGGGGACCCAGAGCCCTGAGGCCAACAGTTTAGCCAAAGACGGACCTAAAGCGGCCCAAATATACAAGCCACACGAAGTCCGTGGGAGAAGAAATTTACGTAAGCACAAGGGCCGAGCTAAGTCAGACGTAGGCTATATTAATATGCAGGGTGGCAGGAATAGGTTAAATTGGGAAGAGATAGAAGAGCAGTTGAGGCAGGAGGAGCTGATGGTATATGGGGTTGTGGAGACACATCTTCGAGACATGGAGCAACCACCCTGCAATCCGCACTACGTATGGGAATGTTGCAATAGAACAGAAGGCAGCAAAAAGGGGGGTGGAATTGGTGCACTTATACAGAAGAGAATGGCTTGGCAAAGAGTCAATCAAGGATGCATGGATAATTTATGGTTAAGACGGAAAGTAGCTGGGCAGATGACACTCCTTGGTTTGGTGTATTTGTGGACGGGAGCAAAGGCCAGAGAGGAAATCCAGGCAAGGGTGGAGTGTATATCAAAGGACATTTAGGAATTAGGAGGAGAGTGCGAGATATTTATACTAGGAGATATGAATGCGCACATAGAACATATAGATGGGTATACTGACTAAACAGGCAAAATGATCATGGATATGTGTGAAAGGCATGATTTTATCATTTGCAACACTACCGAGAAGTGTGAAGGGCAAATAACATGGGAGGTAGGAAGGCTGCAGTCAACGATAGATTACGCACTGATGTCACTTAGGATGTTTGATAAGCTCAGTGAACGCACATAGGTGAAGGTGGCTCCAGAAGTCTGTGTAGTGATCACCAACATATCAAGCTAAGTTTTAGAATAGCAGCGAAAGTGGGAAGGAGACAAGATGAGCAACTACAGGAAAATTTTCATTCCGAAAGGCAAATAGAAATTGCTACTGAACAAATTGAGAAAGTAATAACTGAGGATAATAAAACTGTGTGGACATACACAAATCTAATTAGACTTTTTTGGCTAGAGCTTGCTATGGCACGTGACAAGTCACCCCGGAAAAGAAGACAAAAGCCCAAGAATTGGTGCTATGAGGAAGTTAAGACAGCCATAGCAAAACGTCAGGAAGCCTCTAGGGAACACATACATGCTAATTAACGGGGTGAATTGATAGATGATGTTGAAAGAAAATGGAAGTCTTTCTAAGCTCTAGAAAGGAAGCATTTCTCCTGATCAATGAAAAGATTAGAAGAAAGGATGCTCAGTGGCTGGCAGAAGTACATAAAAAGGAGAGAAAGGCAGCTGCGAAATTTTGTAATCATCTAAACTCCCTAAGAAATGAAACAAACCTAGAGCAGAGGTTTATAACTACAGCTCAAGGCGCTAGGCTAGAAAGGGACGAAGCGCTTGAATATATAAGAACAAGGGTGACAGAAAAAACTCAACAAAGAAGTGCCTTATGCACCACAATAGACAGGAATGGATCAAGTGGCACAATGGCTCCACTTTCACGAGAGTGGGAAATGGCTGAGAAGAGGGTTCCAAGTAGTAAATCAACAGGCCAGAAGACATTTCAATTATGCTGATAAAGACATGGGGTTCATAGTCTAAACAGACTTTGAGAGAGGCAGTGAACAGAACTATAATCGATGATGAAGTCTCTGATGGATGGAAACTTAGCAGGATGAGCATGATTTATAAAGGAAAGGGGGACAAAGATGACATAAAGAACTACCGTCCTATAACAGTGACATCAGTGGTCTACAGGCTGGCGATGCAGATTATAAAGGAAAGACTGCAGGCATGGATAGAGGATGATGGGGTGCTGGAGTAACTGCAGAATTTGTTTCGGAAACACAGGAGGTTGGAAGACAATCTGTTCTCACTGATGCAGTGCATCGAAATAGCAGAAAAGGAACTCAGGCCCCTGTGGCTAGCATTTTTGGATATCAAGGGAGCGTACGATAGCGTGGTTCAAGAGGACTTATGGGGAATACTAGACACACTGGGTGTGGAAGATGGAGTCACTAATCTTTTAAAGGAAATCTATAAAAGCAACAAGGTAGTTATAAAGTGGCAAAAAGAGGTATCCAAGCCCACAGAGGTGAAACTGGGACTTAGGCAGGAGTGTCCACTGTCACCCTTGTTATTTGTGATGTACCTACAAGGATTAGAGGCCAGATTAGAGGGAAGTGGACTTGGTTTCAACCACTTTTTAGTCAAACAAGGAAAACTCATTGATCAGGCAGTACCAGCTTTAATGTACGCAGATGATATAGTGCTAATGGCAGACAACAAGGAAGATTTGCAGAGATTGATGGACATCTGTGGTAATGAGGAATATAGGTTAGATTTTAGATTCTGTAATAAAAATCAGCAGTCATGATTTGTTAATGATAACGAAGGTAGAGATAACAGATAAACACAAATACCTGGGTGTATGGATAAGCAATGGGACCGAGTACCTGAGGGAACACGAAATATACGTGACGACTAGAGGTAACAGGAAGGCAGCAGTGATGAAAAATAGGGCACTGTGTAATTACAATAGGTATAATGTTGTGAGAGGAGTATGGAAAGGGGTCATGGTTCCTGGGCTGGCGTTCGGCAATGCAGTCTTGTGCATGAGATCAGAAGTTCAAGCAAGATTAGAAATTAAGCAACGTGGAATAGATGGGCTTGTTTTAGGATCTCACGGGAATACACCAGATCAGGTAGTGCAAAATGATATGGGATGGACATCATTTGAGGGCAGGAAAGCTAGCAGCAAGATAAAATTTGAAAAGTGATTGAGAGAAATGGGGGAGGAACGTTGGGCTAGGAAGGTTTTCAGCTACTTGTACATGAAGAATGTCGATACAAAATGGAGGAAGTGAACCAGGAAATTGACTGGTAAATACTTAGAAAGCAGCAGGCGGCCAAACCAAAAAGAACTATCGGTTGAGAAGAAAGTGAAGGAAACGGAGACTGACATGTGGAGAATTAGCACGATTAAGAAGCCCGCACCAGAGATCTATCAAACTTTTAAGCAGGAAATTGCCAAGGAAAGGATCTATGATAATACTCAGTGTAGTTGTGTACTGTTTGAGGCCAGGATGGGAGTATTGCGAACCAAGACATATCAGGCCAAATACGAAGGGGTAGACTCAGTATGCAGTGCGTGTGGAGGGGAAGAAGAAACTGCTGAACACTTGATAATATTCTGTAAAGGGCTTCACCCTACAGTTCAGGATGATGGCGCAGAGTTTTTCAAAGCACTGGGGTTTAGGGACAGGGAGGGCAAAATAGACTTTAAGCGGGTAGACTTAACTAGAAGGAGATTATCTTATTGGTGGCTAAAGTCAAGACACGAGTGAATATTAAACCCTTCTCTGTACGAATCCTCAACCTCATTATTTAAAGGGAAAAAATAAATCTAATGATCAGTTCGCTAAATATTACGGCTAGGTGGCGTTAGCCGCCGCCCAATCTAAAGGGTACAGCGACATCCATCCATCCATCCATCCATGGAAAACTTTTTTCAGGCGATTTAGGCGAACTTTATTCTGTGGTTCAGGTAGAGTTTCTCATTAACTTGTGACACACAGTCTGTGGCGGGTTCATTGTATTGTAGTCGTGACGTTTTTTTGTCCGATGTTGGTGTTGGAATGGACTGTAATCTGTTTGAAATGGCGAGAACCGCCTCTGCCCGTGGGGACGGGGTCGCTTTCTATTGTTAGAAAGTGATTCATACGCAAGTCGCTGCCGCTTTTGTCAATTCCTGTGATGTCGCCGTGTTCAGGAGCTTCTCATCCGTGTTTTAAGAGAACTTGTTGTTGGGCTAGTTGGTAGAGCATTTCGAAAAGTTAATTCGAGCGCGAAAACTTGACACGATCACTCACACACGCACACACCCAAGTGTGTGTGTGTGTGATCACACACGCACACACCCATGTGTGTGGTGTGTGATCATCCGTGTTTATCGAGTAGTTAATGGCATTTGCCCGAAGTGTTTGCCACCAAATCTACAAGCAATGCTAACGAGCATAAAATAAAGCCTGTGTGGAATGCGATTTGTGAATGTTAGTCTGACGCATGTACTACTACGCGGATGTATGGTAGGCGCATGCGTGTTGCTTGAGGACCGATCAAACAGCTGGTGTCACTTGGGAGGAAGTATATACTTGTGCCAACGCTTTCGTTGAAGCTTGTTCTTGCGTTAGTGCGCGAGAGAGATGCGGAATGCACGAGTTGGAATTAGAGAACGTTCTTGTCTAAGTGGCTTTATTAAGCGGTCGCAGATGATGGCAATTTGTTTGCTTAGCAGTGTGTGTTTAGATTGTGGTAACCAACAATGAAGGTAGTTGTGTGTGGGTGGGAAAATTAGTTTTCTTTGTTGCGGTGCCTTCTAAACAAATCCGTTGTTTTTTCTCTTCATTGCGTCTTTCTCTTGATGTGGCACTAAATTTCGCTATATGCTCTTCGCGACACTTCTTCTCGCTGTAGAATGCTGTAGTAAAAGTTGACGCGAAAGTTCAGCTGAAGTGTTTAAAGTTCCTTGCAGCTATCCCCAGCAACATTTCTTTGTCTGTGTGATCAGCTGAACAGCCATGAAAAAATCGGGGACATCTGTGCCGACAGGGACAGGGCGGGAAAAGTCTTGGACAGTCCAGCGAAATTCGGGACCGCTGGTAACACTAGTTTAGGCAAGTGTATAAAAATGAAAAAAAATGAAATAAAATAGAAATTTCATTGTTATTGCTAACCCATAAAGGTGTTTTTAAAAGCTATCATTGCCGCAATACAGCAGTGTCAAGGGGTGAAGTGCTTGCAGTGTATTGCAGTAAAACATACATAACGCGCGCGCGCGTGTGTGTGTAAAATGGAAGCATAGCACTACTACTTGGCCTAATGTGATGCGCCATGCTTTGTCTCCTTACTGGTCATGCGGCAGACGGCATCGGCACCAACTTCAACCTTTGTAAAGAGTCCATATGTTCCCCCATAATATTTTTTTAATTGTGGGAAGTGATTCGCACTGCAGTAAACTTCTAGTATATCGCATGAATAAATTAAAATTGTTGCATGGCCCCCAATAAAGAAGTGAAAAATACCTGTGACAGACTCCTTCGTGCTCCAGATTTCGTTTCTTCAGATATGTGCTCTAAAATGATAATGATCATTATTATTGAAATATATACTCAGGCTATGTATTGGAGATGATTGTACATATTTCGCTAATTTCCTTTTAAGAACTCATGATTCACTTTATCGGGTTTTCTTGAGTTAGCAAGAAAAATAGCTACCCAAGAATGGTCTAAAATTAAACACACAGTTTGTCAAGGGGTAAGTTGAGCTTAGCAAGAAAATGATTTATGAAAACCATTCTGTCCCAGAACCAAGAGCAAGGTGGTTTCAGGAAACATGTTGACATGAGATAATGGCACGTGTTCAAGCATCTTACAAAGGCTGCTTGTTGTTATAATGAGGCTGTAATTGGACAAATGCCTGTCATCAAGTGTGGAGATACATCGCATCTCTGATCATCAAGTTTTTAAAGAATGGATTTTAAGGGGGTGCTAAAGATTTTTCGAAGGGGTGAGCATTAGAAAGCATTACTTTATTAAAGTCTCCAATTATATTAGGTTAGCACGGAGGCTTGCAGGTATGTTAAATGAGCATGGTCACTTGATTAACACCTCAGAGGTTAAAAATTATAGGGTGGACAGCAAGGTATGCATGAAACACGATTATTCAAATTGCAGAAATAGAAATAATGAAGTTGTCGAGAAGCCTGTTAACCGTACATTTACAGGTTTCATGCAGAATTTGCTTTCTGGCAGGGTGAATTTACTTTTCCTGATGCTTTCGATGGCATCATTGTAGTTCATAAGCACTGGTTTTATGCACTGCACGTGACGATCTTGTTTTTTGAAGGTTCATGTACTGATTAAGAAGTATAGGATCAAGAAACTTACATGCTTTCTTAAGGCTTAATCGGGCTCACCATAGAGGTAAGGGGTGACATTTTAGTGAGTTATATGTAGGAGGTCTGTGTACATAACATCATAGTTATCTTACAATGCAGTATCTTTATTTGTGTAACGAGTTAAGCTTCTTTTCCTGTTGAAAATTTCTGCCAAGCAAACAAGTTCCAACAGCAGGATTGGCTCTTGGGTAAAGTAGGTAGTAAGAGTGAGCTTATTCACAAGCCATTCAAGAGCACCCACTGAAGGAACTAGTACCTATAGGGCAAAAATTCCAGTGCACCAAGAAGGACAATAAAGGACGGTGCAGGTTAACGTTTCAGGAGGGTATCTTCTGGACATCATCTTTCTCTAGCCACAATCTTGTAGGGCCAATGTTTAGCAGACTCCTACTAATATAAACTGGGTATAAATGTTGCTTCTCTATTGCAAGGTGACACACCATATACCTTTTGAAAGTCTCCTCACCACAAGCCCTTACATTAGCCTAAAACTATTTTTTTCTACGGTGCCTTTTTTTTTGTCCTATACAGTTGTCTCAAGCAACAATATGGACATTGTGACAGTCTAGCTGGTGACCACAGAGATGACTCCAGCCATCACGATGTATACTCCACTCAAAATGTAAGACACTGCAAAATCATAGTCCGGTGTGCGTGCATAGGACCTTGAACATGTAAGTAGTGACCACTTCTCTTGTGTTCTCTGCACTGGCGCATGCTTGTCGCCCATCTGTTCAAGATTGTGACAATGAAATTAGTTCTGGCAATGCTGTCTCAGAGGTAAGACTCTGTACACCCCCAGGAACACCATGGTGGAGAGAGCAGAGGTTCAAATCAAATGTAGTAATAAAGTGTCAACACCATGGTGATATAAGCACGCTTGCATTAATTTATCATGTTAATTTATTGAGGCAGACATCGCATTGATAAGCCTAGTTGTGATCTCTTTTTGTTATTGTCTTCATAGTTTTCCCATTAGTCACAGCACAGGAAAAAAAATTTCTTTGTGGTAGCACCGTATTTTAAGCTTGCATGACTCCAATGAAGCTCTGTGCGAACAAATATATTGAAAATGTCAATACTTCGGGTCCTATAAATGGTGAACTGGTTGTCACATTCAGCTGGTGATCCTGCAGGAGCTCTACCATATACTCTAAGGTCATTTTGCATCAACAATCCCAGATACAATAGTTTAACAATAGTTGTTATTGGGCAAGATGGTGCATAGCTTCATGGAGGTAACAAGCTAAGGGGGAAAATTCTAGATGCCTAAGCACCACAGGAAAAATGAAAAAGCACCGGCAAAGAGCGTCACTCACAGCTAAACTACAGAAAATATTTACACTGCCCCACACATTCGCATCGTCTAGAATTTCTCCTAATAATGTTATACGAACCTGCCCAGCAACAAGTACTTCTAAGGTAATAAAGCGCAGAATGACACTTGCATAAGACAAGAAACACAGGACGCGAGTTAACTGCCATCTATGTTTGTGGCTTTGGTAGAAATTATATAAGGAAACAGACACATGTGCAGAGTGACAGTGTGCAATGTCACAGTCATCAAAAACATCGCATAACATTTTCAGCAAAGTTTCAACAATTGTGTCAATAATAAATACGCCACTTCTTTTCCAGCTTGAACTTCTTCCAACAGTTCACATCTATCAGGACTGCTGCCTGTAATGTTTGTCTGGTATTTATTCTGAACTGACATGCCTAATACTTCTGCAACAATCAGCCAGATTTGTCTATCTATCCTTAACAGCCTGTAAGTCCACGTGTAACAACACCCGCTCCACCCTTCCTGTGGTCATAGTCCAAACGGGTCATTATATCATTCAGATAGCTGCCCAACTATACTTTCATTCATTCACTTCACATTTCTTGAAAATAGAGATATGTGAACCCTATAACTGCTTTGCAAAAAACAATTAAAGTAAGAGTATAACACTTGCTCCTAGAGCGTAGCTGGCTGCTTCGCTCTAGGAGCAAGTGTTATACTTGTACACTTCTGTAGATTTTTTAACACTTCTGTAGATTTTAAGGGCTTGATGTTTTCGCCAGATACTCGATTCCTACTTTTAAAATTGCTAGGAGTCCTTATCATAACTGTAAAGGAAGATACAGCCAGTATTTGATATTCTTGTTTTTATTTTGCAATGGAAATAATACATCAACTGGGAAATAGCAAAGAGACACTTTGTATTAAAATTTATTTCAAATTCATTTTGCTGCACAACACGTTGCCAAACAGTGGCCGACAACCATTGGGTGTATTTTCACCACGCTCTGCCATAACGAAGCACGTGCATGAAACCTGAGAGACACGAGCTCATGCATGCAGGTGCAATTATTATGTAGTCGTCCCTTGAAAATTCCTTGGTAATTTTAAACACTTGGCTGGGCAGATGTCTGTTAGATTATTTTTGTATGTCCAGGCTGACTACAAAGTGAACAATGCTAATAATGTTGTTGGCTTGTGTCACAAATTTTTTGCCACTCATTCTTTAAAAATATTTCCTAACGCTGTTGTTGTACAACCAAACAAGAATATGTACATGCTCTTTAGCATACTGTTATTCACAAACGAAATGCCAGTTCATTAAAACTCAAGATAATTAAACATTCATATTCCATAATTACCATCAAACTGCAGCTGAGTTACCACAACAGCCAATCTTGCACTGATGTCATTATGTTGTCATTATGAATTTACTTATTTGCATGCTTGCTTGTTTTCACAGAGTATGCATATTATTATACAAGAAACCACAGCTAATTTATTAACTTAAGTATTTTATCACTTTGCATCAACAATCATATTGAAAAGTCTTGAAAGAAGTCACTTTTAAGAACTTTGTGCCCTTACAGTGCATCGAAGGCCCTGAAGTGTCAACAGGCCAAAAGGCATTGGTAAGGCTTGTTCATAGGCATTGGACAAATCTGTTTACAAAACGTGTTAAAAGCACATGCGTGCACATGTTTCGGTTTGGTTGTACATTAACATTAAGAAAGGAAGGAGTGGTGCGACATTTCTGGCACAAGCCAAGCATGTGGTTAGCATTGCTAACTATATAGTTAGTACTGGAGTTTCAGATTGATTCCACCCTACTTTTATTTAGCAATATATCTATAACATGTGGTAGTCTGTTAGTAATTTCACTACTGACAACACCATTATCAGCAAATCATGATGGAATTTAGTTGATAGCAAGGAAGGGGCATTGGCACTTAAAATGAGAAATAAGCTGGGCTTAGCTGAGCACAAAGTGAGTTCAATTTCATGCGAAGCATCCAAAGTACTAAACTTTGTTGGTGCCAAGATCCAGATGACTTAATTTTAAAGTAAATGTTTATGACTATCCTTGTCAAATGTGTTAGAAAATTCTAAAATAAATCAGTCTATGAATCACTGCATCAAGAGATTGGCAGAATTTATGAGTAAATAGGTGCAGTCTAACTTTGAAGCGTATTTCTAAATCTATACTGCATAGTGTAGTATGAAATGTAGAGCGATGTAGATGTACTGAACTGCTGAATAAGCTTTGTTAGAATATAATAATAGTAGTGTTATTACAACATATGTGCAAGTTAAAATGAAAAAAAATAATTTTTTTAAATCCAAGAAGAAAAAAAGCAAATTAAAAAATGATCGACAGAAATTGAACCTACGACCTTCGAATAACGCATCGAACGCGTTATTCAAAGGTGGTAGGTTCGATTCCTGCTCACGGCTGGTTGTTTTTTCATCCACTTTTCTTTCTTCTTATTTATATTCCATTGGTTCTAATAACTCTTCCCCTGTACATTCCTTGGCATTACTGTCTGTTAGATCTCATATATATATATATATATATATATATATATATATATATATATATATATAAATATATATATATATATATATATATATATATATATATATATATATATATATATATATATATATATATATATATATATATATATATATATATATATATATATAGACCCGCTAGCAGCATCCGCATCCACACGGGCGCGCGCACACGCACGTTTTGATGCCGGGTACCCCTAGCTGCCTATAGCATGCGCACGCTATCGCGTTTCTTTGTACTCACCGTCGCACCTGTGGAGAATACACATGAACCCAAGGGCTCACGTACGCAAGCCGCTTGGAGCCGCCACACTGAAACTCTGTATTGATAGCCAGTTTCACTCCTGCAAGGGCTGTGTGTGTGCCGCAAGGAAAACATAAAGGGGCAAACGTCCTCCGGCTAGCACTTACCTCGAATTTTCACTGACACCCAACGCTGCTTTTTCTTTAATGCCGACGCCACATCGATACGAGAATTCGCTATGAAAAATTACCAAGGAAGCACCGGACGACCCAGCCCTGCTGCATTCCATTCAGCCATTCCTGCAGCCATTCCTGTTTAAGGAGTTTTTGAACACTCATTAGGAACCAAATATACTGCATCCTGTCTATTGTCGGCCGAGCTATTGGGAGCTATCGGTATGTGTACGTTGCGTACTCACAAACCCGCGTCAGTCTTGCAACAACGCGTTCGCATGCATGCGCTGCAACAGCGCAACACGCTCCCACGCGCTGCAAGCAAGGGTGCAAGTCAAGCACACAAAACTTCGGCGGTCGAAGCCCCGCAGCGGCTTGCGCTTCGCCTTCCCAAACTGCCTTGCGCCCGCCTTTGGCGCGTGCGCAGGAAGCATACCGCCAAAAGCTCTCATTTCGGAACTTTGCTGCCCAGCACTGTGACCTCGTTGTTCAGTGGTGGTCAGTTGTGCGGTTGACTGTGCGGACCATTCTAACCGTTGACAGCCGGCGGATTCTGCTACGGTATCGTGTTGGAGATTGCATGTGATCTTCCAGTTGTGCCTGTCAATTCTGTTGCACTTTTCGTGTTGTAGTTAGTTCGCATTTATTTCTCTGTTTAAGTGTGCTTGAAGTGTTCGTGTGCGACTGCTGAAAAGCCAACCCTAACATTACACGTGCACTCGTTGCCGGAGATTCAATGTTGAAGGACCTCGCAGGGTCTTCCACATTGAGCTCCACGACACCTGTCGAGGTTCGCTCATTCAGCATTGTGCGAATCGAGAAATTGTTCTCTTTCATTGCTCATTCTCTGGCAGATGTGCACGTGGTCGTTCTTCACGTTGGCACTAACAATTTCGGTGAAGTACCCCTTGTGCTGATTGGCAGGTTCCGATCACTGATCTCCAGAATTCTTGATGTCAATTCGTCAATCCGTGTGGTAGTGTCTGGAATTCTGCCGAAACAAGCAGTTTGCGCAAGTGCCAGTGGACGCTGTGTGTCGGATAATTGGAGGCGTTCAGGACAGATGCCGGGGAGACGAATGCCATTTTGCAGGTGCTGTGCCACAAGAACGGCTACGGTTTCGTGGACGGCACACGCGAGCTGATGGGGATGCCGAAGGCTGACGGCGTGCACCCGACGAAACGTGGTAGCCAGGCAAGCAATTAATGTGGATGTTACATAGGGGCTAGCTGCCTAGTCTGTAGCAGCTGCGGACGATAAAAGTTACGGGTTAGCGACGAGTCAACGACACATATTGCAATTGTTGCATTTAGAAGGGACGAATTCAATCCACCAAGAAAACGCAGGCGTGCTTGCAGCGCTACAGTGCACGTGCTTCATTGCAAGTGCCCGCGGAAGATAAAATTAGGCGAAACTAGGCGTGTGTAGCTGTGATAACCGTCCTACGTATAATTTCCGCGCAGTGTGGTACCGCGCAGTGAAGGCGACGTGAACGTGGACGTTGGAACGTGGACGTTGGGTTAGGGGCATTCCGCTACAGCCTTTTTCATTTTTTCTCGAGTTAATTCATTATGAGCGCACTGCAGGTCCACGGAGGACCTTTGAACATAAGTTGCATGCTTAGATCATCGGAATCGAGTGGCTGCCTGTTGGTCATGTTTTGCACATGTAGAGCCTTCCGAAATGATTTGATTAGAGTGAAATGACGCATGCAGTGGGACTATTTGCGACTTCGGCAACCAATGATATAAGCGGGTTTTACTGTGTGTTCAATACCGCAGTATATTTGAGAGGCGCCAATGGGTAAGCTCACTGGTGCACAGCCCTTATGCAACAGCAGCTACTTTACTCAGAAGTGCAGAATAAGCAAGCTGGCAAGAACTACTAAGGAGGCCAGTGAGGTTACCTCCCTTATAAGCATTTTCTCTGCCATGAGTTGACAAGCATCTGGTGTAATTGTGAATTCCTATTGTGCATCACAAGAAAAATTAATACTACTGTAGGCTTATGTCACAGGAGCGAAAGAAAGACACGCCTGAACGATAACCGATGCCAGCCAGGAACGCGAGCCGTGGCTTCACGTGCCACGGCCTAGCGCCTTCTTTATTTTCTTCTGTCGCCATCGCGCGCTTTACGGTTTGCGCGCCGCCCGAACGAGGGCGCCACAGGGCCCCCCGTGTAGACTGGAAGTCGGAATGTGACATGCCGTTTGTGGTGTTCCAACGTAAGATCAGTCGTAGATAAGAGGCTTTCTAGGGCGGTCTCCAGGTACGCCGGCTTGAGTAGGTCCAAGCTGACTGTCTCTTCACGGCCGTTCTGAAGTAGAGTGGCAGTTTTGGGGGTGCGGTGAAGAACGCGGAATGGTCCGTCGTAGGCTGGTGTCAAAGGTGGTCTGACCGCGTCGTGGCGCTCGAACACATGTGTTGCATTGGCCAGATCAGGGTGGACGAATATGGTCTTGTGTTCGGAAGGTCTGGGTGGAGTGGGCCGGAGGTCTTGAACGCAGTCGAGGAGGCGTTGTAGGAATTGCTGTGGCTGGTCTGGTAGCTTCGTTTACGTGAAGAAGTCTCCCGGAAGCCGTAGAGAAGTGCCATACACCAGCTCTGCTGTTGAGCACTGTAGGTCTGCCCGGATGACAGCTCGTAAACCTAAGAGCACCAGTGGCAAGGAATCAACCCAGGTGGCTCTATTGAGGCGGGTAGTCAAGGCGGTCTTCAGTTGTCGGTGAAGGCGTTCCACCATGCCGTTGGCGCAGGGATGATAAGCCGTGGTACGGCAATGTCTGGCTCCGAGGATGCGATTAAGGCAAGTAAACAGCGAGGACTCAAACTGACGTCCACGGTCTGTTGTCACGGTGCCAGGACAGCCAAAACGGGATACCCACGTAGAAATGAAAACGCGGGCAACTGTCTCGGCTGTGATATCTTGAATTGGAACAGCCTCTGGCCAGCGTGTGAAGCGATCGACCATGGTCAATATATAACGGTACCCCTGAGACACTGGTAGAGGGCCCACAATGTCTTGATGAACATGGTCGAAACGACAGCCGGGTGGAAGGAAAGGTTGGGGCGGCGTCTTAGTAAGACGGGAGACCTTTGTCATCTGGCAGGGCAGGCACATGCGCGTCCAAGCGCGCACATCACCGTTGATTCCGGGCCAGACATAGCGCTGGGTGAGAAGACGCTGAGTAGCCCGAATGCCAGGGTGACAGATGTTGTGTAAGGAGTGGAAAACGGTGCGTCGTAATGAAGCGGGAAGGAAAGGGCGGGGAAGGTCAGCTGAGACATCGCACCACAAGCGCTCAGATGATAATGGATGAGGCACCAGGCGTAGTCGGAGAGAACGGGGGTTCTCCCGAAAAGCGGCAAGCTCTCTATCATCCTGCTGTGCCGAGGAGAATGAGGCCCAGTCGATGGTTGGCGGTGGAGAGTCAACCGCGGCTATACGAGAAAGGGCATCTGCGGCGGTGTTGTCAGCTCTTTTCACGTGGCGGATGTCAGTCGTGAACTCCGATATATAAGCCAGATGGCGGAGTTCACGGGGCACGTACTTGGATGAGTTAGTGTGGAAAACATACGCCAGTGGCTTATGGTCAGTCAGCACGTAAAACGAGCATCCTTCCAGGAAATGCCGAAAGTGCTGTATTGCAGCGTAGATGGCTAGTAGTTCCCGGCCAAAGACGCTGTAGCGGGTCTCAGCAGGAAGTAGCTTCCGAGAGTAAAACGACAAGGGTCTCCACTCGGAGTTAATGCACTGCTGTAAGACGGCTCCGACGGCCACGCTGGATGCGTCCACCATCAACCGAGTAGGGGCGTTGCTGCGTGGATGAATAAGAAGCACGGCGTTAGCGACCGCTTGCTTAGCAGCAGCAAAGGCGGCCTGGGCCTCTGACGACCAAGGAATGGCGGAGGACGGGCCGGCGGTCGACCGAAGGAGGTCGGTGAGCGGTCGTAGCAGTTCGGCACAGTGTGGTATGAAGCGCCTGGAAAAATTCACAAGCACCAGGAATTGGCGTAATTGGCGCAGTGTTGTAGGCTGAGGATAATCCTGAATTGCTTTAACGTGGGACCGGAGAGGGCGTATTCCTTTGGATGATATGTGATGGCCCAAGAACTCGAGCTCAGATGCGCCGAAAGTACACTTAGAGGCGTTCACAACGAGGCCGTACTGCTGAAGACGTTGGAACAGAGCGCGTAGATGGTGCTCATGATCTTCAGGTGTGCGGCTGGCGATGAGGACATCGTCAAGGTACGCAAGCACAGTAGGAAGACCCCGTGTGACCTCAGAAATGAACCACTGGAAAGTTTGAGCTGAATTGCGGAGTCCAAAAGGCATCCACACGTATTCAAACAACCCAAAGGGTGTCGTGATGGCGGTCTTAGGTATGTCGGCGGGCTCGACAGGAATCTGGTGGTACGCCTTAACAAGGTCCACTTTGCTGAAAATTGTGCAGCCGTCGAGGCGCGATGTAAAATCCTGGATGTGAGGTAGAGGATAGCTGTCGTGGACAGTCTTGGCGTTCAACGCTCGATAGTCCCCACAAGGACGCCAGTCACCAGGATCACGCTTTGGCACCAAATGCAGCGGGGAAGCCCAAGCGCTTGACGACGGGCGGATAATGCCGAGCTGCAGCATGTGGTCAAACTCCCGTTTAGCAATAGCTAGGCGGTCTCCGCACAGGCGGCGTGGTCGAGCGGCTGCCGGTGGACCCCGGGTGACGATGTGGTGTGTCACCATATGTTTAGGCGGCTGAGTGAGGTTGCACGGTTTAGTTAACTCCGGGAAACTCGCCAAGATTTTTTCGAACGGTGAGGAAGGTATCAGCATGCGGATGGCCATTGGAGCGATGTCGGACAGGACTCCCGAGATGGAGAGACGAGTCTTACCATCTATGAGGCGGCGCCGCCACACGCTGACGTCCAAATCGAAGTATGAGAGGAAGTCCGAGCCGATGATCGGTTGAACCACGTCTGCGATGACGAAAACCCACCGGAAAATGCAGCGAAGGCCGAAGTCGAGGGTGAGAGATCGGAGCCCATACGTTGCTATAGACGAGGCGTTGGCAGCACGAAGCACTTGCCCCTGTGACTTTGAACGATCAGCCTTAGTCGGGGGCACAACGCTAATTTCCGCGCCCGTATCTATAAGGAACCTGGCGCCCGATAGCTGGTCCGTGACCATGAAAAGGCGGCTGGGACGAGAAGGGAGATCACACGCCGCCGTCAGTGATCCCGGCAGGCGTTTCCCTGCCACGAACATGGGGGTGTACACTTCCTGGCTCGGTGTCGGAAACGCCGGTGGTACCAGCAGAGGGGTGGAGGGCTGGGACTCCGAGCATCTCGTGTGCGTGGAAGAGCTCGACGACTGGAACGAGGCGAACGAGTCTCCTGCAGGGGGCTCCGGAGTGCGGAAATGGAGGCGGCGAGTTCGTCGATGCGGGCCTCAAGGCGCGAAATCGCTGTGCCTGCTGGTGGTAAGACAGCGTTTACAGATGGGGAGGTCGCTTCATGAACCTGACCGGCGAGCTCCGCCAGGCGGTCGAGATTGACGTCGCCGGCCGCCGCGAGGACGAGGCGGATTGGCTGAGAAAGGCGTTGGAGGAAGAGCTCGCGAAGCAACGCTGAGTGGGCAGAGACGTCGTGTTTCCCAAGAAGCTGTCGCATTCGGCGCAGTAGTTGGGAGGGGCGCTTGTCGCCAAGGTCCCCCTCTGCAAGGAGCTGCTGTAGGCGGACGCGTTCCAAAGGCATGAATCGTTCCAGCACCTTGGTTTTAAGGTGCTGATATGGCGTAGTGTCCGAGGGGTTGGAGAGGACGTCGGAGAGCTCGCTGGCAACGTCAGGAGGAAGGACGGAGGCTACGTGGTAGTAGCGTGTCGTTTCCGAGGCGATGCGGTACAGGGAGAATTGCGCCTCGACCTGATGAAACCAAACTTGCGGGTCCTGTGGCCAGAAAGATGGGAGACGCAGTTGCACGGCCGAGACGTCCTGCGGACGTGAGGCTTGTTCGGTTGAGGGTGCATTCGAGTCAGTCATTGTCTTCGTCCGAGGTCACCACTTGTAGGCTTATGCCACAGGAGCGAAAGAAAGACACGCCTGAACGATAACCGATACCAGCCAGGAACGCGAGCCGTGGCTTCACGTGCCACGGCCTAGCGCCTTCTTTATTTTCTTCTGTTGCCATCGCGCGCTCTCCGGTTTGCGCGCCGCCCGAACGAGGGCGCTACACTACTATTACTGTTGTTGTTATAAACACAGATCATATTTCATCAAACCAATTTAGCCCATTTTATTCTCTTAATTGAAATTATGAAATTTAGATGTCTGATATGCCTTACTTGTTTCCAAAACAGGGCAGTAATGTCTGATATGTAAAGTGAAAATTCTGCAAGTCATCCATGTAATTGGGTCATATTACACAGAACGTACCAGCCATTTGGGCGACCATCTCAAATGTATTTGAATAAAAAATCTTGCTGATTCACTGCATTGAAAACAGTGTACTGGTAGAATTTTTCTGAGAGAGCAAATTTTTTGGTCACGTGGCTGCTTTCTGAGTTACCTGAAAATGTCATTTGGGTGTTGTTTGTGGAAATGTTTTTTAACTACCGCTCCTTCTTTCTATATCAAATTTGGTCTACATGTTAAGCAAAGGTGCTTGTGCATGGTGTTTAAAGCTCAGTAATATTAGTGCAATTTTACTAACGCATACGCCTCCAAGAATGTAGCCGAAATGTCTTATGTTTGCAGTTTTTTTATTGCAATACTACAGTTTGTATGAATAGCTGTGTAGTGAATACTTACTCCACAAAAGGTCTATTTTGAGCAAAAATATTGTTCGATCTCTCATGCAGATAAAGTTCAAAAAACACAAATTTCACAAAATTGTGATTTTTGTCTATATTAAGATGCCATTTGCACCCTGCAACGGTCACATTGAAAGTCACCTTATTATTTAAATTAAAAGTAAATCAGCACTTCTTTTCATATGGCAAAGCTCATCATTAAATTTTTTGTTTTAACGAAGAAAATAATTTTGAAACTTTCCTATTGATGGCAATGTGGAATTTCAAAGCGGCAGCTGTTGTATGACCAGGTTGGAGGATGGGCTCGAATGGAATAGCTCAAAAATTACTTTCTTCCCTGAAACAAAAAAATGTAATGAGGAAATTTGCATATAAAAAATAACTGCTTATTTGCTTTTGATTTAGGTATAAAGGTGACTTAATTATAGCACCAAAAGGTGCAAATTTGAGTTTCAATCTAGACAAAAAGGACGACTTGCAAAAGTTGTGATTTTTTTCTCGTAATATTTAGCTGTTTGAGAGGTCTCAAATTATTTTTTCCTAAAAATATACCTTTTGTCGAGAAAGTATTCACTGCTCAGGTATTCATACAAACTGCAGTATTACAATAAAAAACAAAAAACTGCAAACTTAGGACATTTCGGCTAATTCTTGTAGGCAATGCGCCACCAGTAAAATTGCACTAATATTACTGAGCTTCAAACTTTTTACACAAGCACATTTGCTTAACACGTAGGCCAATGTTGGTATAGAAAGAAGGAGCGGTACTTTTAAAATAAACTTTTCCACAAACAACACCCAAACGACACTTTCAGGAAACTCAGAAGGCAGCCACATGACCAAAATGTTTTCTCTCAGAAAAATTTTAGCAGTTCACTGTTCTCAACGCAGTTAATCAGCACGATTACTTTTTTTGAATACAATTGAGATGGTCGCCAAAATGGCTGTGAAGTTTGGCATAGAATGACCCAATTGCAATTCTTTGATTGTTTCGGCACTAGATATACTATCTGGTACAGGCAGAAGGGGTATAATGCCGATGTGCTAAAGAGAAAGTCAAGCTATCCCAAGAACAGGGAAGGGACTGCTATTTATTTGGAGAAAGCGTGTAAGAATGGGTTACAATAAATTCCTGTTGTGGGATGCTGTGTGACACATTACAAGAAACTAATACCGGGGAGTCCACATAGCCCCTAAATTAGATGATGAGAATCAGAGAGATGAATCAACTTTCATTGAGCCCAACTATGTTGGTGGGGCACACAGGCACCAGACGAGGTGGTTCACTGGTTACAGGGCCCATATGTTCTCAGCAGATCCTGGCCCTTGTTCGTCAGTGCAAGCAAAGCTGGTAGGAGGGGATTGGATATCAAGGTCTCCCACGCCAAAGAGGTTGGGTATTGAGGATGTTAGGGGAAAGGGAAGGAAGAGGGGTCTTGAGTTCCGAGCACTCTGCCAAGATAGGTGGCAGGAAGCCTTTTTCTCTTTCGCAAAACGGACTGAGCGTGGCATGTTCCGCAGGGCACATGCAGTTCATTTCATTGATTTAACCTCAGGCCGCATAAAGGCCTTACAGAGAGAGTAGGGTTATACAAAAACAAACAAGGCAACAAACACAACATAGCAATACAACATAATAATGAAAATACATGCTCAAACAGACTAATTTACAATAGGCTGAAGAAGTAATCCGTTAGCGCAGCCTTGATTGATGACGCATCCTCCATGCAGGCGATAGAATGCGGAAGGCGCCTCCACTCAGTGCTCGTTTTTGCAAAAAGGAGTCTGAAAAAATAACTGCAGTAAAAAATGATTGAAAACCTTGAATGAAAAACGAATGAAGATGCAATGATACGTATGAAGATGCCGAGAGGATTTTCTGTTTAAGTGAACATTTATGGTAGCTGATCTTTGAAAAAGAAATACACGAGACATTTTTCTTCGAAGTTTTAAATTTCTTAGTCCAAGGTCTGATTTCGTCAGTGAAATGCTAGCTGAGTGGGCATGATTTGAGTGTGTGAAACGTGCTGAATATTTCTGAACTGATTCAATTATAGTTGTTAATACCTTTTGACCAGATCCCAAAGATGAGCAGCATATTCCAGCTAGGGTTTAATTAATGTAATGTAGAGTTGTAATTTTAAATGACATGAAGCGTTGGAAAACTTTCTGCAAATATACCAGAGAGACGTAGGCGTACCAACCGGTGGGGGAGCAAGGAGGACGCGAGCTCCCCCCTCCCCCCATTAGGAAAACTTGAGGGGCTGAGCCACCCCACTTTCGACAGTGGTCACTCTTGGCTGCACGCTGGGGAAACGAACAACTAAGGCGTAATTATTTATCACAACAGCATTTACTCGATTTTGTTTCTATAGGAGAATAACATTGTTACGAGGATATGTTACAACATAGTGTAATTTTGCCAACATTTCTGCTTTGATGATTTTCCTTGTAGGTTCATATATATATATATATATATATATATATATATATATATATATATATATATATATATATATATATATATATATATATTGACGCGTGTGTACTGGTGGACCAAAACAACAATAAGGCGATTTGGCGGACACCAGGTAGTGGAGCTCTGGCTGATTGAAGATAAAGAAGGCGATCTTGCTGTTCGGCTGCTGAGAGTCGCTGTGTGAACGTTTATACGTTTATCTGCCTTTGGTTCGCGCTGCACCGCGACACTGGTGGAAGTGCTGGGACGCAACGCTACCTAATGCTCCATACTCCCACTGGGAGCCGTTCATCGAGCTCGGACGCATTGTCACCCATTGCAACTCCCGTGCACCGGTTCAGTCGGCGGCTGATAGGCCTCGCTCCAGAGT
The DNA here is from genome assembly GCF_043290135.1 of Rhipicephalus microplus. NCBI lineage: Eukaryota > Metazoa > Arthropoda > Arachnida > Ixodida > Ixodidae > Rhipicephalus > Rhipicephalus microplus. The sequence continues at coordinate 208,582,202 of NC_134703.1, forward strand.
TCACGCCTTCCACGGAACCTCGCAAGTGCCGATTACCTCTACAAATGGCCAACGCCAGTCCGCAACCGGCTCCCCAAGGCCCCCCGCCAACACAGCCTTCTCAGGTAACCATCTTTCAACCACTGGTTCCTTATCACTTTAGTGGCGGCGCCCATGAAGACGTGGACGACTGGCTTGAGCACTACGAGCGTGTCGCCAAGATTAATCTGTGGCCTGAACAAGAAAAGCTCTCACGCGCCTATTTCTACCTTGACGGCGGTGCGAAAATATGGTATGAGAACAGAGAATCCAGTCTGTTAACTTGAGGCGACTTCCGACAACAGCTTGTCGATACGTTCACCAATGTCGATCGACGCGACCGTGCGCAGCAGCTATTGGAGCTACGGGTTCAAAAACCCAATCAAAGCGTTACTATGTTTGCTGAAGATATGACTCGTCTTTTTCGTCGAGCTGACCCGAACATGAGTGAAGATAGGAAGTTGAGCTACCTCATGCGCGGCGTTAAGGAGCAACTTTTCGCCGGGCTACTGCGCCATCCTCCAAGTACCGTAGTTGACTTCATCAAGGAGGCTACGGCTATCGAGCGGGCGCTCCATCAACGATGCAGGCAGTATCATCGAATGTCTAGCAGCGCCCCAATCAATGCTGCCGCCATACATGAGGATCAAAGCTCCCTGCGAGACCTCATTAGGGAGATAGTTCGCGAAGAACTTCAAAAGTTCCGGAATCCGGTTGCTCAAACCCCCATTGCGTCCGTCGCTGAACTGGTACGCGACGAAATCCGCCAAGCCTTTTCTACCGCTGGTCCTGGTGACGAGCACCGTCCCATGAGCTATGCCGATGCTCTGCGACGTTCACCATCTGGTACATCGCCGCCATATCACCCAGTGCCGACGGCCCCTTGGTCACCGCGGCAAGAGCAGACCCTGAGCCGACCGCCAAGCCAACCGACGTACCACCAGGCGTCCACAGCAGCACCATGGACATCGTCGCAAGAAGGGAGGCTCAGACGTCCACCACTCCGAAGAACAGACGCGTGGCGCACAATCGATCGACGTCCACTATGCTTCAACTGCGGAGGTGCAGGTCATATTGCCCGTCATTGCTGGCACCGCAATGATTCGTTCCGCCCACTTCGAACATGGTCTGAGGATCGACGTGCGAACGAAGAATACATACCACGCCAGGAGGACGCCTCTTTCCATGGAGCCCGTTCTCACTTTTACGAATACCGTACTTCTGACGAGGAGGCAATACCTACCCGCCAGCCAGGTTTGGGACGTCAATCCCGCTCTCCTTCTCCCGCTCATTCACCTTCGTCACACCGACGTACCTCCGCGGACCTTAAAGCAAGAAGGTCACCCAGCCCGCGACGGAGAAACTGAGGGCGGCGACCTCCGGGGGTAAGGTTGCAGGCCATGAAGATGACGACGAAAAGCCCCCATTACACGACGCTGTAAATTCGACAAGACGTGAGAGCGACATTGTGACCGCTGACCTGAGTGTTTTTCTTGACGGCCAGAAAGTAACAGCCTTAGTCGACACCGGTGCCGACTTTTCTATCATCAGTCAGGACCTTGCCATGCGCCTCAAGAAAGTGAAGACTCCGTGGACAGGCCCTCAAATAAGGACGGCAGGTGGTCAGTTATTGATGCCCTCTGGAAGATGCACAGCGAGAATTGACATAGGAGGTTCTTCTTTCGTTGCGTCTTTCGTCGTTCTCGCCGCATGCTGCAAAGATCTAATTATTGGTATGGACTTCTTACGAGAGTACGGCGCCGTCATCAATATCCCAGACAGTTTGATTACATTCCGCAACAGTTCGGGCGCACCTGATTGTACACAGGCGCGACCGAATCAATTGCGTCTAACTGATGACGATGTGGTTCTCCCTGCACGGTCATGCACGCTTGTTTCTGTGGCAGCCGCTGTCCAGTTTGACGGCGAAGGAGTAGCAGACCGAATAACCTCGCTCCTCTTCACACACGGCATTTCCGTCGCAAGAGATATCGTCAGTGTCGCCGCTGGACGCACGGACTTGCTTCTGACAAATTTTAGTGATGAGCGCCGGCACCTTCCAAAAGGCATGGCCGTCGCTTACTTCGACGACATCACAGACGCAGAAGGCTGCTTGGCAGTAGTCGACGAGGCACCAAAACTTGATTCGACACCAGTTCTTGACGTTAGCACTACTTTGCCTAAGAACGAGCGAAAGAGGCTTCTTGAGCTACTGGCCGAATTCAAAGACTGCTTTTCGACAACATCAAGAGTTGGCCGCACGCCTCTAACCAAGCATCGGATAATTACCGAGGACATGGCAAGACCAATTCACCAAAACCCCTATCGCGTGGCTGCAAAAGAACGCGAAGTGATAAAAGAGCAAGTCGACAAAATGCTAGAAGATGACGTCATTCAGCCCTCAAAAAGCCCCTGGGCGTCACCTGTAGTCCTCGTTAAAAAAAAGATGGCAGCCTGCGCTTCTGTGTAGATTACCGAAAACTCAATCAGGTGACAAAGAGATATGTGTATCCACTTCCTCGTATAGATGACTCTCTCGACAGACTTCGACATGCTCGTTACTTTTCATCGATGGACTTAAGGAGTGGGTATTGGCAAATCGAGGTAGACCCAAGAGACCGCGAGAAGACTGCTTTTGTGACACCAGATGGCTTATATGAATTTAAAGTCTTGCCCTTTGGTTTATGTTCAGCGCCTGCTACTTTTCAAAGAGTTATGGATACCGTACTTTCTGGGTTGAAGTGGAAAACCTGCTTGGTCTACCTTGATGATATCGTAGTTTTCGCCGCAACATTTGACTAGCATCTTAAAAGACTTGAGGCAGTTTTACAAGCCATACGGTCTGCGGGCTTGACGTTGAAGCCTGAAAAATGCCACTTTTGCTATGAAGAGCTGCAATTTCTTGGCCACGTTGTCAGTCACGCAGGCGTTCGTCCTGATCCTGAAAAGATCGCAGCTGTTGCACAGTTCCCAGTGCCGACTGATAAGAAGGCTGTCCGACGATTCCTCGGACTATGTGCGTATTATAGGCGATTCATCGCGGACTTCGCACGCATCGCATCACCGTTGACCCGCCTCACGAGAGAAGAAGTTGCTTTCCAATGGAGCAACGAAGAGGAAGCTGCTTTTAAGAATCTCCGCCAGCGACTACAGACGCCTCCAGTGCTTGCCCATTTTGATGAGAAAGCCCCAACGATGCTACGCACGGATGCCAGCAATATTGGTTTGGGAGCTGTGCTTGTGCAGCTGCAAGAGGGCACAGAAAGAGTAATCGCCTATGCAAGCCGAACACTAACACGCGCTGAGACTAATTACTCCACGACTGAGAAGGAATGCCTCGCCGTGGTATGGGCGGTCTCGAAATTTCGCCCGTATTTATACGGCCGCCCTTTCAAAGTCATCAGCGACCACCACTCACTGTGTTGGTTGACAAATCTTAAAGATCCTACCGGGAGATTAGCGCGTTGGAGTCTCAGGCTGCAGGAGTACGACATGACTGTCGTACACAAGTCAGGAAAGCGCCACATGGACGCCGACTGTCTATCCCGCTCACCCATTGAATCGGCAACTCTATCCGATGAGGAGGAAACAGCATTTCTCGGTGTGCTTGACTCAACCGCTATTACACAGCAATAACGTGGCGACCCTGAGTTACTTGCCCTAATTAATTACCTGGAGGGGAGATCTCAGAAGGCACCAACTGTTTTCGTAAGAGCACTGTCATCATTTTGCTTACGGAGTGGAGTACTATACAAAAGAAACTTCTCTTCGACAGGATCTGCGTATTTGCTCGTCATCCCAGTAGCCCTTCGCTCCGAAGTACTCGAAGCATGCCACAACGAGGTGACTTCAGGCCACTTAGGTTACACAAGAACGTTGGCCAGAGTACGGCAGCGCTACTTCTGGCCAAGACTGACCGTTGCCGTAAAACACCATGTTCGTACTTGCCTCGACTGCCAGCGACGGAAGTCACCACCGACTAAACCAGCTGGCCTCCTGCAGCCCGTGCAGGTCCCAAGAACACCATTCGACCAGATTGGCATAGATATTTTGGGCCCACTTCCTACTTCTACTGCTGGGAACCGCTGGGTTATTGTCGCGACTGATTACCTTACCCGTTATGCTGAAACAAAGGCTATCCAGAGAGGTACAGCAGCGGAGGTGGCACAATTTTTCATCGAGAACGTTGTCCTGCGGCATGGTGCACCAAGCGTCGTAATCACAGACAGAGGAACCGCATTTACGGCAGCTCTTTTGGAACAAGTCCTCATGCTGAGTGGAACAACCCATCGCAAGACCACCGCCTACCACCCGCAAACGAACGGGCTTACAGAGCATCTGAACAAAACAATTGAAGACATGCTTTCAATGTACGTAGACGTCGAACACAAAAACTGGGACAAAATCTTGCCATATATCACGTTTGCATACAACACTGCCAAGCAAGAAACAACCCAGATGACCCCGTTCAGCCTAATTCACGGAAGGGAAGTACGAACCATGTTAGATGCGATGCTAGCGCACGAATGCGACGACATCGAACCAGACGCCGAGATGTTTACAGAACGAGCAGAAGAAGCAAGGCAACTAGCACGCCTGCGAATCCAGCAACAACAAGAGTACGACGCGAGCCGCTACAATTCTCGCCGCAGAACAGTCGTTTACCAGACCGGCGACAGAGTATGGGTTTGGACGCCCATACGGAAACGAGGACTCTCTGAAAAGCTCCTAAGGAGATACTTTGGCCCATATCTAGTACTGCAACGACTGAGTGATGTTACGTACGAGGTCGTCCCCGACAGTTCATATAGTACGAGGCTTCACCAGCACCGTCCTGAACTAGTTCACGTTGTGCGCATGAAGCCTTATGAAAGGTAGTGACTGCGCAAGACACTTCTTAAAGAACAGACAAAAAAAACTGCACTACTGGTTTAGCATCGGGGCGATGCTCATTAAGAGGGGGGGCAAATGACGCGTGTGCACTGGTGGACCAAAACAACAATAAGGGGATTTGGCGGACACCAGGTAGTGGTGCTCTGGCTGATTGAAGATAAAGAAGGCGATCTTGCTGTTCGGCTGCTGAGAGTCGCTGTGTGAACGTTTATACGTTTATCTGCCTTTGGTTCGCGCTGCACCGCGACAATATATATATATATATATATATATATATATATATATATATATATATATATATATATATATATATATATATATATATATATATATATATTATGTATTGGATATGGCACAACGGGAGCGTTGTCAACAAGGATAAATATATTTATTTCCCAACAGTTTCGGGAGGGGTCCTTCCTTCATCAGGGGATGAATCATCAGGGAATAACTCATCCCCTGATGAAGGGAGGACCCCTCCCGAAACTGTTGGGAAATAAATATATTTATCCTTGTTGACAACGCTACCGTTGTGCCATATCCCATACCTTCACAAAGACTAACTGGCCCATTGAATTATTACTCCCACTATATATATATATATATATATATATATATATATATATATATATATATATATATATATATATATATATATCCCGGGTGACGAGTGAGGTAAGCTTGCCCGCCCACTCACGAAAGAATTGGTACGCCACTGCAGAGAGATCTGTTAGCATTGTTAGTGATGTATTCGATGTGTGCATGCTAAGAAAGGTTATTAACAATCAGAATTCATGATTGATGATTGATATTTTTTTTAGGTGAGGTATTCTTTATTTATTTATCGTGAATACATTGAAAGGCTGACGACAAAAGCTGTATACAAGCAGCTTGACAGGCCCGTCAGCCCAATTCAAACGTCAGCAGCAGACGGCAGATATGCATGCTGTAGAAATTTACAGTAATAGACACAACACACCAAAGTATCGCAATTCTATTGCGATAACAAAAATATGCAAGTAAAAAATATATGCACGCTAACAACTAAACAAAGAAACGATATTGTATTCGAAAAACATGGGAACGCTACAAACAAGAAAAAGAGAAATAACGAGGCAATACTGAAACATACAAAAGTGCAAATAGTGTCAATTTACAAAAAAAGATGCACCGGTAAAAGAAAGACTGATAATAAAAAGTATACATATGAGCTACTGCACACAACAGAACAGGAATAAGCGCTTCAAAAAAAAATGGTTACACCAATCAGGGTATCACCCACACTGAGATGCATATGCACTAAAATGTTACACATAGGAAAACCAACGGCTAGTAATTGAAGGCCCGAAAAATTGGATGCATAATGCATTAAAACGGTACACACAAGAAAAAAAGTAATGTTTGTTTTTGAAAGCGCGAAAAATTTGAGTAGCAAAGAGAAGGAGTAAAAAGAAGGTCTGTAACGAAGGTCCGCAAGGCAGAATCGATAGACACTTGGCGATAACAAAATGGGCGACGTAAAAAAAAAAGAAACCTTACCAGGATGACGCTATCAATCTACGTACTTCCTTTTTGGAAGTACGCGTCATATGTATGTTTCTTGCTTCCAGTTTGTTCAGTAAGCGCGGCAAAGTATTAGATAATGTTTGCAGACCGTATGATGTACGAAAGGTGGGCACGTGCCATCGTTCAGTGTTTCTGCAAGTGTGTACAGGCGCATTCGGGCAAAGGCAGGCCAGCTCAGATAAATTTTTGCAATTTTTCGCTAGTTCTTTCTTGAAGCTTGATTGATATGTGGGGTTTAACGTCCTAAAACCACCATATGATTATGAGAGACGCCGTAGTGGAGGGCTCCGGAAATTTCGACCACCCGGGGTTCTTTAACGTGCACCCAAATCTGAGTACACAGGCCTACAACATCTCCGCCTCCATCGAAAATGCAGCCGCCGCAGCCGGGATTTGAACCCGCGACCTGCGGGTCAGCAGCCGAGTACCTTAGCCACTAGACCACCGCGGCGGGGCATTCTTTCTTGAAGCTAAGAGCTAATCTTACATTATAAAGATCAAAAATTTTGGTAATGCAGTATTTCTGAAATAAATGACCAGTGTGGGCCGAGAAGCTCAAATTCCAAATGGAACGCAAGGATTTTTTCTGCAGTAAATTGAGTCTATTTTTATTAGCAAGCGTAGTAGTTCCCCAAACTAGGTGAGCGTAATTTAGATAAGATTCAAACAAAGATTTATAAAGCCGTAACTTAACTTTAGGTGGAACTAAGTGGCGGTGTTTGCTAAGAATTCCTGCAATGCGAGACAATTTTCTTATTACAGAATTAACGTGGTCATCCCAAGTAAGGTGATTACTGAAGTGCACTCCTAATACCTTCAGGCATTCCACGATTTCTATTGAGTCAGAACCAAATTTAACATACTGCGGAACAATGATTTGTTTATTTCGGGGTCGAAACAGTATAGCTTTAGACTTGTTTGCGTTTATTTTTAATCGATTAGTAATTGACCAGCATTGAATAGACTGCAAGACAGCGTTAGTTTCCCTTCCGATCTGGTCAGACGAGTCCAACGAAAAAAGTATGGTCATATCATTGGCATACAAAATGCACTTAGCTTGTTGACATAAGCTTAAAATATCATTAATATATAAATTGAACAACAAAGGTCCTAATATACTCCCCTGTGGAACTCCAGCTATTATACGCTTAACAGATGATTTGTGGGTATCAATACAAACATACTGTGTGCGACTGGCTAACTAAGAGGCGAGTAAAGAGTGAACACAACCGCGGAAGCCATACCTATCAAGTTTCGATAAAAGTATGTTGTGATTAATGCAATCGAATGCCTGAGAAAAATCTATGAACACGCCTAGAACAACTTTCTTTTCTTCAAAGGAGCGTAATACGTATTCTTTTTGTTGAAGTAGTGCTAATTCCGTAGATTTGTGTGTTACAAAGCCGTATTGATCGTCAGAAACTAATTTATGAGTTTTACAAAATGATGACATCCGAATCTGAATTATTTTTTCAAGCCCTTTAGAAAATACCGGCAATATTGACACGGGTCGATAGTTTGACGCACATCTCCTGCCTCCCTTTTTAAAGAGGGCGGACACTTTTGCCTTTTGCATTTCGGTGGGAAAAACGCCTGAATTAAGGCAGAGGTTAAAGATGTCTCTAAGTATTGGGGTTAATATATCAAGGACGTATTTCACCAGCTTTATCTGGACGTCATCTGCATCCCGGCTTTGAGAATTTTTCATATTCATATGTGGGGTTTAACGTCCCGAAACTACCATATGAATATGAGTGACGCCGTAGTGGAGGGCTTCGGGAATTTCGACCACCTGGGGTTCTATAAGTGCACCCAAATCTGAGCACACGGGCCTACACCGTTTCCGCCTCCATCGGAAATGCAGCAGCCGCAGCTGGGATTCAAACCCGTGACCTGCAGGTAATCTGAATTCCGAGGTATTTATATAGTGTTACCTACTCGAGGTTGATGTTATTGATGGCATCGCCGAAAGATTTTGTCGAGTCAAGGTGATGCATTAAATGCACGATTTAGCCTTTATAGTGGGATTTAAGAACAAAAGCCGTTGCGAGCAGTTGTTTTATATGTTATCCAAGTCAGATCGAAAAATAGAGTTATCATGCTGATTAGTGATTTCATGGCATAAAACACAGTCATCAGCAAATAGTTTAGTGGGACTAATAGATACTGTAGGTAAGTCAGTAATGTAAATTAGAAATAACAATGAGCCGAGGACAGAGCCTTGAGGGACTCCCGACTTTACATCACAACAAGGGAATGCAGCATCAAGTTGCAAATTGAGTATGGTTATCCCGTTCAAGATGCTAGGGTCAATGTTAAGAATACTTAGTTGGAGAAGTAGTAAGCGATGAGACACCTTGTCAGAAGCTTTAGCAAAATTTTAAAAAATACAGTGAATAATGGGGCCTTTGTCAAAAGTAGAGGAAATGTTATGGTTAAACAATATTAGTGTTGTTTCGCACGGGTAGTTCTTGCAATACCCTTGCCGAAATGAAGTAAAATAATAAGTTTGATGTGAGGAAGGAAACGAGATTAGTAAATAGGACACGATGCTTAAGCGATCCTGCCTGCGCTCAATGTGGGATCATCTGCTGTTGCCTGGCCAGTTTGGGCTGCGGTTCAGGCAGTTTGCACCATTCCTTTTGGTGTAACCGGGTAATGTCTCGAAGGCCGTTACCCGGGTGCAGTAGCTCTTGCGGTTCTTGCTCGGCCCAGCTTAACATTTCTCAGACATGGTAGTCAGCGATGATGTTGCCTGCTACCTGTGAGTGAGCCGGAACCCACACATGCTCTAGAGAAACATGAATTTAGTAACATGATATGTGAGACACCACAAATTTCTGTGCGCAGAAATTTCTGAGCTTTTTTTTTCAACTATTGCAACTGCTGTACATCGAGCTTCTTAATCTCTGTTCGTTGTCACAATTTCTTTGCAGCGAGAATTGAAAAATATAGAAATCTTGCAGTCACACAGCACAATTAAAATTTATTTAAGGTTGTTGCTGACCTTGTTCTGTTTCATATAATGACATTGCTTTGAAGGAGTTTGATGGCTGACTGCTTAGTACAATTTGCATAGCTTCGTCATAATCGTGGGTGCTGAAGAATGTGCGAGCGTTGTTAAAAGCATCAACAACTTCACCCAAACTTGCTTTGCCGCTCTCCTCACTCTTGTTGTCATCCTCATTTTTCTTTGCGCCCAGTCGGAGAGGTGTGCGAACACCCCTGCAACTTCGTTAAGTCACAGTATATGTGGTTAAAAGCATACTTCCTCTCTTTCTCTCTCCTCGAACCTCTCCGAGGCTGGCGCCAAGTTGGTTTTGGCTAGATGCTGTCACGTGGAACCGCTCACAGCCCTCGTTTGTTTACAGCCGCTTTCGATTACAAACTTTGCTTTAGAAGCACCGATTCAATGGTGTACAACGCATATGTTTTTTGGATATTCACTTGTCCTTTAGTGCGCATTGAGCTGTGAAATACCTTTCACCCTAGAATGACCTTGCTGTTGGATGCCATCGGTGCCTGTTGCACCTTCTGATGCCAGAATAAGTCGTGTGGACCGAAAGCATTTCATGATGCCATCTCTTAAGTGTAACGAGTTGCGACAAAAGACACGATTGTATCGAATCAGAATTAATAATTTCAGGCAGCCCCGCCGCGGTGGTCTAGTGGCTAAGGTACTCGGTTGCTGACCAGCAGGTCGTGGGATTGAGTCCTGGCTTAGCGGCTGCATTTCCGATGGAGGCGGAAATGTTGTAGGCCCGTGTGCTCGGATTTGAGTGCATGATAAAGAACCCCAGGTGGTCAAAAGTTGCAGAACCCTCCACTACGGCGTCTCTCATAATCATATTGTGGTTTTGGGACGTTCAACCACACATATCAATCAATCAAATTAATCAAATCAGAATTTTAGGCAGACATTTTCTACTCGACTTTGCGATGTAAGTTGCAAGTCTATCACTATTAGTATGGGTTATGTCAAGGCTTGCTTAAATTAAAGCCGGCTTTAACACTGTAGACAGGACCTACTGAGTTGTTGAATGCGTTCATCGTTTAGGAACCTCACGTAGACGTGCAATTTCACGTGGCGGTCTTCGTGCTATTGAATGTGAAGATTTATATCCACGACTGGAGATCTCGTGAAGGAGTTGCTTATGGTGGCATGCTAGTTCATTATTTGCTAGCTAGTTATTTCAGCGGTATAGTTTGTATGTCAGACACCTCCACAAGGCGTTCCTGCAAAATATGGCTGGTGCATCTAATCACTTATCCAAATAACTACTGTCGTTTGAATGTATTAGCTATAAATTATGTGCACCAAAAAATATCCAGTATGCTGTCTGGTGCATTATAATGTGAAAACCTTACATACCTCCCCCAAACACTAATATTGGCCGTCGGCAACATCGCCGTCGTACGTCGGCGGCATCAATGCGAGCTGTTGCTTCTACTGACAGTCATTGTGTGTGCTCTCTGCACATGTTGTATACCTTATGTGGCACTTCACAGAGCTCTCATTGGCCAATGTTACACTCATTTAGATAATTTTATGGTGAGTTTGACAGCTGGTGTGCAAGCTCTCATAGCACTGCCTGGCAAGCAAGCGCTCTCTCTACGAAAGGGCGTCTCTAATGCAAGAACAACGCAGGCGGCACCACATTCAAAAAGATAATGTAAAGAAGACTGCGCGGTAGCACTGTGAAGAGAGTGTGACATGCTCGCGCTGTAATTGTTGGGTTTCGATGATAAGTAGCATCAGTTGCTGCCCAGTTGTTTAACGCATGGTTTCGTCAGAATGCGCCACAGTCTGCAGTTCATAATTGGGAAAAAACATTTTGTACCCTGCTGCAATACATCTTAGGGTATAAGATGCGAGAAAAAAGTTTTCCTTGTTTTGTGCAACAAAAGATGGTGATATTCTGGACAAGTGGAGGCGAGCAGTCCTCATGAACAATCAGGTTCTTCATTCAACTGATTTTGCCTGCAAAAAACATTTCGAGAACAAATGCATGTGCAAAGAATGAACAACACACTACAATGAACACGTGCTGAGGAACATGCCGCAAAGGGGGACATTGTCAAGGGACACTGTGTGGTAAGGTTCCCTACCTGGCATACCCGACCAATGTGAGAAAACATTGCATTAAATGCCAAGCTGCTAAGCGCAGTGAAGCAATTGGTTCTGCTGAGGTTTTTAATAGAGAGTCGCTACCGCTCCTCTCTAGGTATTGCATGTATTTTACTGTCTTAGTTAACCATAGTTTTGTTTCACTGCAGTCTGTGCATCTTATGTGATGTGACGTACTATGCTGTGGTGCCTCGTGCATGCTCACATAAGCAATGACACCATTGGCAAAGTTAGAAAATATATTTGTAACAGAAATTGCTTGAGTATGTGAGTAATGTGAGTCCAGCTAAACCACTGGTTCCTGCGAGGATGTACAGGCGCTATTTTACAACTCAAGACGACACAAACCACTGCATCACAGGCCCTTACAAAAGTAAGTGTAGGTACCGCAGCCTGCAGTTGTGGACGTACGTAAATAACACTTTCAGTGTTGACAGAGTACACGTCTTGAATACAGAAACTAAATTTCAATCGTTAATTCAAAAAAAGCAATATAAAAACCAGCTTTGACTCTTCCTATAGCTGCATTGTGCTACAGAACAAAACCATCCCTCTAGTGGGGCATACATGTTGCAGGTGCCTATTACACAATTGTGTATAATGATTTTTCAGGCATTTTCATGTGAATGGTGTGCGCGTATAGGTATCTGTGCATGACAGCCGTGCCTGTGGCGACAGCCTACATTCATTACTACTTTCACAGCATGAGCAGATGATTGCAAGAACTTGGACAAAGGGAAAAAATGTCAACAAACCCATTTTTGTGCCCTCAATAGTTCAGCTGCACTTTCCTTATATACACATGTGGCAAGCCGGCGAGACCCTGGTGCACAGCTCACTACGTGTTGTGCTATCTATTGCAGAAAGAGCACAGCCTTATTGATTTGCCAACCAAATCTGGAGACCAGTTCATACACTTCTTACTTTTCCACTGTGGCATGTACTTATGATGTTGGCAACATTGCAGAACTCCTTTCATGCAATCAGGTCGCCATCAGCTCACACAAAGTCATGTAGATCAACAGCGCCTGGTGTAGCTCCATTAAAGCTGAAATGCCAAACAACACTGCACGTAAGCAAATTGTGTGAGTTCTTGGCATGAATTTGGACAGAACCACATCAGCAAGAAGTTAGGCACTCTACAGAACATCTATCGATATTATGGCACTCAATATCTCATGTGCTGACGTAGTTGCCAATAAAAGCATTAGCAAAAAGTATTCTCTTGAAGAAAAAGAATAGATTTTGCTATCATCATTGTTCAACGTAAACAGCAATGGTTGCACCAATGCCTTTTAGCAAATACTCAAGTGCCCGACTTGTGAAATGAGTGGCGCTGCAATTTTTTTACACCTACTTTCTCACCTAGTTTAGGAGTCTAAAAAAAGTCGCATATTACTAACACGTATTGTGGGAGTGCTATTAAAATCTCTTCGCTGTTGAGAGAGAGCACACACCTTGAACGCAATGAATGTTCATCGTAGACATTATATTTCTTCATTGCTATGAGAACTTCATTCTTCAGGGCTTCCGTTATGGAGGGGTTCAACTGTAAATGTGCTCCTCTGTGTTTCAGCTGCTGGGTTGCCTGCTACGTGCAGCCATCAAGCAGGCAAGCAAGGACCTTGAGGCAAGCCACAATGGAGCATTACAGCAGCAGCACCAGAGAGAAAATAACCACAAGAAGCTTTGATTCCAGCGTGGTGATCAGTCAGAAGGGCTGGCACAGTATTAGAATAATGTAACTAACTTCCCAGTTCTTTCCACAGACCCTATGCTTGGTGCAGCCCCTGCATCTCCATGCAAGGAAATGTGGTCGGACGTTGCACGGAAGTCTGATTCTGCTACCATACAATGTCACAGTGCGATGTCAGTGACACCTAAGGTCGCAGAAACAGACACTGCTCGTGGGTACCCTCTACTGCCAATAACTGCAGTGGCAAGCACCAGGGCTCCAGCTGTGACTGTTTTCGCTCAAGTAAAACGGCACCCTGTGCGTGCTCCAGCACTTGTCGGTGGTGTGTGAATGCAGCACAAAGTGAAGAAGACTGGGCGTACTACCGTGCCACTGTGCTCTGTTGCTTTTCAGCAGAGCCCACCTTCTAACTGTGGGCCACCCGACGCCTGCGGTGTAACATCCACGGTGAGCCCCCAGTCAGAATGTGTGGTCCTGTGCAAAGGCAGCAGTGCGGCTGACACCAGCGCTTCCACACCTCGCGGTGATCCCCATGTAGAAAAAGAGGTTAGAGTCAAAAATAGGAAAGGGCGCAGTAACAAGAAACCAGTTTCTCCTGCTCTTGTCAGTGGTGCAAGTGTGCACCACAAAGTGAAGAAGACTGGGCGTACTGCCGTGCCACTGTGCTCTGCTGCTTTTGAGCAGAGCCCACCTTCTGACTGTGGTCCACCTGACGCCTGCGGCGTAACATCCACGATGAGCCCCCAGTTAGAAGGTGTGGTTCTGCGCAAAGGCAGCAGTGTGGCTGACACAGCGTTTCCACACCTCGTGGTGATCCCCATGTAGAAAAGGAGGTTAGAGTCCAAAATAAGAAAGGGCGCAGTAACAAGAAACCAGTTTCTCCTGCCCTTGTCAGTGGTGCAAGTGTGCACCACAAAGTGAAGAAGACTGGGCGTACTGTCGTGCCACTGCGCTCTGCATCTTTTGAGCAGAGCTCACCTTCTGACTTTAGGCCACCCGACGCCTGCGGCGTAACATCCACGGTTAGCCCCCAGTCTGAAGGTGTGGTTCAATTCAATTCAATTCAATTCAATTCAGTTTATTCCGACATCACAGGAGACATTACAAAAGTCACAACAGTGATGCTGTGGGGCGAAAGCAAAAAGCCATTAAGGCTTGACGAAGGCTTTCGCACCATTTGACAACATAGCAACAGCAACAGCAGCATGAGATCATCAGTTATTATACAATATCAAAACATGTACTTCAAGGTCATGCCGATTTGCATTTTATTAACACGTTGAAAAACATTTACAGAACGGAGCAGTATAAATGGTTTATAGTAAGAAACTGTTTAAGGTTAGTGGCAGTAAGTAGCTCATCATCTGGCGACCATAGTTAGTACGTGTGTAAGGAATTTTCCAGTCATCGGTAGCTCGTGTGCTATAGGGGCAGGTATAGGGTGTCAAACGCGCTAAATCAGTAAGAAAAGAGTCGTGATTCTTTAAGGAAGTACGATATCGCTTCATTAAAATTGTATTGTATATCTCAGGCATTGGTTGTAAATTAAGCGCTTCGAAAATGGGTTTGGAATGTTCATCGCGAGGAACACCTGTAATTATGCGCACAGCCTTTTTCTGTAATCTATATATTCGGCCTAAGTTCTTTTCCGATGTGGTGCCCCATACTAGATAGCAATAGCTTAATGTAGATAAAAATAGCGAATTATATAGTAAGAGTTTAATTTTTTGTGGCAAGAGAAAACGTAAGCGCGATAAGATACCTACAGTACGAGAAAGTTTAGCATGGACAAACTCAGCCTGATCCTTCCATAGCATGTTTTCGTGGAAAAAAACTCCCAGAGTTTTCACTATCGGTTCAATCCTTATAGATTCTGAGCCAATCACTAATGATAAATCGCAGTTTACGGGCTTATTTATTGGACGAAAGAGCACAGATTTTGTTTTTGAGGTGTTTATAATTAGCGAATTTCTTATGCTCCAAATGTGCAGCAGTTTCAAGACACTATTTGCTTTGTCAACTAGTTTATGCAAATCGCAGTCTTTAAAAAATAAGCTGGTATCATCTGCATAAATAATAAATGTTGTATTGTTATCGATGTTTGTCAAGTCGTTCACATACAGATTAAAAAGCAGGGGACCCAGAATACTTCCTTGGGGCACGCCATGTGACAGTTTTTTAAAACTAGATGCGTAGCCATTTATATCTACTTTTTGCTGTCGGTATTTCAAATAGGTTTTTATGACACTTATAAAGTTCCCCCGAAAACCGTAGTGTTCTAGTTTTTTAATTAATGTAATGTGGTTGATTCTGTCAAATGCTTTTGAGAAATCTACAAAAATTCCAAGTGTATATATTTCCTTTTCAAATGCATCGAGTATGATTTCTTTTTGCATTAGTAGGGCAGTTTCTGTTGAGCGCTGCTTTGTGAAACCAAATTGAAAAGGCGTCATAATGTGGTGCTTGGTTAAGAATGACACTATTCGTTTATGTAACAACTTTTCAATTACTTTAGAAAATACAGGTAAAATAGAAATTGGTCTGTAATTGGTCATGCTATTTTTGTCACCACCTTTGAAAATAATAGAAACTTTGGCTATCTGAAGACGACTAGGAAACGTGCCCAATGAGAAGATTAAGTTAATGATGTATTCTAAAATAGGAGATATGACATGAATAACATGCTTAACTGGACGGATTTCCAGGCCGTCTACGTCACAACACCTGCTATTCTTTAGTGACATGAAATCTGCCGTAACCTCCTGTGTAGTCACTGGAAATAGAAATGCACTTTCGCCTACTTGCGAACCCATGAATCGCGCAAAATTATTGTCGTGTGAGCTCTCTCCAATAGAGGTAAAGAATTTATTGAAAGCTTCAGCAAGGTCATCACCAGTTAGAACGCGGTTGTCTACAATGAGTTTAGTCGGGTATGTGCTATCATCCGAGTGTGGGTGGAGCAACATGTTTAACTTTTTCCAGATGGCTTCGGACGTTTTGGTTTTTTCAGGGCTGAAAAGGTTGCTAAAATATTCAAGTTTGCTTTTCCTTAATAAGGAGTTTGTAGTATTTCTATGTTTTCTAAATGTCTTCAAGTCTTCTTTGTCTCTAGATATTAGAAATTTCTGGTAAAGTGCATTTTTTACTTTTATAGCTTGAAGGCATTCCGAAGTAATCCAAGGCTTTCTTGCCTTGCGTGGTCTGCGTTTTGCTTTGAGCGGAAAGCACTTGTTGTAGGCTTCACTAAAACGTTCGATGAAAACATTATACGCTGTGTCTGCATCAGTTTCACGGAAAACAGCGTCCCATTTTATCTTGGATATATATGCAGCGAACATATCAATTGTGCTAGGACATATGTACCGGAATGGGGTAGGCGGTGGCTTTGCATCCCTAAGTTGAAGCTTCTTTTGACTTAAAATTGAGTAAACAGGCAAATGGTCGCTAATATGTGTCTTAAGGACACCCGAGCAAAGAGGTGCACTTGTGCTATTTGTTATAATGACGTCGATAAGTGTGCAGGATTGGGCATGAAATCGAGTGGGGTGTTTTATAACATTTTTAAATGCGTTTGATTCCATGATATTGCAAAGTTCAAGACGTTGGGGGCTGGAAGTTAGCATATCAATGTTTAGGTCACCCCCGATAGTAAGATTGTAACCATTTTCATTGACCCACGACAGGAAAGTGTCTAAAAACGTAAAAAAGTTGCACATGTTACATTTGGGGGGGCGGTATACCACAGAAAAAATACCCGAAGAACATTTTACAGTCATAATCTCGTAATCGTCAGTAACCACAGAAAAAGCCTCGAGTATTTCACACTCAAACACATCTTTGACCAGGAGCATAACACCACCACCTAATTTATCACTGCGGTTCAAGAAATACGTGGCATAGCTAGGTATACAAAGAACGTCGGATTCATGGCGATACCAGGTTTCAGTAACCATGATGACGTCAAAGGAGAACTCAAACGATTCAAGCAGTATTGCTATCTCATCTGCCTTGTTTCTGGCTGATTGCGCATTTATATGAAGGTAGGAAATGTGGTGTTTTCTACCAGATACCAATAGGCTCAACTGGTGTGGCGTTAAGCAGTCTGCAGCCATTTTCTTTTTGCCCTGTTTTTCTTCTAGCTTTTTTTGCTAAAGGATGAAGCTCAACAAATTTAAACAATCTTTTCGAGATCGCTCTCAGTAGTTATCTGAAGCACCCTCGACTTCTCATCCTTTCGCGCAAAAATTTTGCCGCCTTTCGTCCAGGCAAATCGCCATTCGGCTTCCTTCTTGCGCGCTACAGTTTGTCCCAGTAGTTTTTTTAACTGTGAGCATAGGTGTTCATTGACGTAGACAAATGTCTTTCCTGGGAAACCAATATCAGCTGTCGTTAAGCGCAACTTTTTCGCCTTTTCCAGAACTGCGTCTCGCTTAGACCGGTTGTTGAACTGCACAACAATATGAGGGCAAGATGCATCCTTAGCAGTCACGCGATGGCAAATTTCTATGTCATCTTCTTTCACTGATTCGCCGACAGCTTCACCAATCTTCTGAACGACCCTGGTCAACCGTTCACCCTCCACGAAAGGAACATTTTTCACTTCAATATTTCGGTTTCGCGAGTACTGTTCTAGGGCGGTAGTCCTACGTTCATTGTTGAGAACGACCTGCTTCAGCTGACTGCAATCAGTCTTCAGAACATCATTTTGAGCCTTTAGCTCACCGTTTTCTTTTTCAAGCCGCGAGCACAGAGCCGAAATTTCTTCAAACTGCTTATTAAAAAAGTCTAGACTTGTTTTCACATCACGTATTTCCTTACGCAGCTCTCTCTCCAGGGCAGTCCGCATTTCGCGAAACTCTTGTTTCAACTCTTTAAAATGTTTTTCCATTTCGGCTGGCGACATCAAAAAACACTAAAAACACTATGGCAGCAGCAGCAGCAGCAGCAGAAAGCAACAGAACACTAAGGAAAGAAACAACGATAGTACTGACCTGTAAAAACAATATGCAATGGTTCAGTAGGCTGTGCGCAGATCCGCTGCTGCTGCCAAAGTGTGGTTCAGTACACCCGGAGATGCTCCGAGCTGAACAGCTATCCAGGTGGCGCTCACAGCGGGGCACAACAAAAACACGACCACGATGATCACAGCCGTGCCCTGATATGATACGGGGCGATGCGTCGAGGCTATTTGAAAGGTCAGCAGTCACTCCCACGATGACCACCGTATTTCCCTTGACACGGGGCAGTGCACCGACGACATGCGCTGCGCGTTGAAAAAAGCACACGCAGCGATGAAAAGCGATGTCAACCTCCAAAGCAGCTGGGACGTTCCGTCAAGAACCCACAGCAACAGCAGTGAAGAACTTTAGTACCTGTAAAAACAATATGCAATGGTTCAGTAGGCTGTGCGCAGATCCGCTGCTGCTGCCAAAGTGTGGTTCAGTACACCCGGAGATGCTCCGAGCTGAACAGCTATCCAGGTGGCGCTCACAGCGGGGCACAACAAAAACACGACCACGATGATCACAGCCGTGCCCTGATATGATACGGGGCGATGCGTCGAGGCTATTTGAAAGGTCAGCAGTCACTCCCACGATGACCACCGTATTTCCCTTGACACGGGGCAGTGCACCGACGACATGCGCTGTAAAAACAATATGCAATGGTTCAGTAGGCTGTGCGCAGATCCGCTGCTGCTGCCAAAGTGTTCTGCGCAAAGGCAGCAGTGCGGCTGACACCAGCGCTTCCACACCTCGTGGTGATCCCCATGTAGAAAAGGAGGTTAGAGTCCAAAATAAGAAAAGGCGCAGTAACAAGAAACCAGTTTTTCCTGCCCTTGTCAGTGGTGCAAGTGTGCACCACAAAGTGAAGAAGACTGGGCGTACTGCCGTGCCACTGTGTTCTGCTACTTTTGAGCAGAGCCCACCTTCTGACTGTGGGCCACACGACGCCTGCGGCATAACATCCACGGCGAGCCCCCAGTCAGAAGGTGTGGTTCTGCGCAAGGGCAGCAGTGCGGCTAGCACGAGCGCTTCCACACCTCGTGGTGATCCCCATGTAGAAAAGGAGGTTAGAGTCGAAAATAAGGATGGGCGTAGTAACAAGAAACCGGTTTCTCCTGCTCTTGTTAGTGGTACAAGTGTGCACCACAAAGTGAAGAAGACTGCGCGTACTGCTGTGCCACTGTGCTCTGCTGCTTATGAGCAGAGCCCACCTTCTGACTGTGGGCTACCCGACGCCTGTGGCGTAACATCCACGGTGAGCCCCCAGTCAGAAGGTGTGATTCTGCGCAAAGGCAGCAGTGCGCCTGACAGCAGCACTTGTACACCTCGTGGTGATCCCCATGTAGAAAAGGAGGTTAGAATCGAAAATAAGAAAGGGCTGAGTAACAAGAAACCAGTTTGTCCTGCTCTTGTCAGTGGTGCAAGTGTGCTCCACAAAGTGAAAAAGACTGGGCGTACTTCCGTGCCACTGTGCTCCGCTGCTTTTGAGTAGAGCCCAGCTTTTGACTGTGGGCCACCCGACGCCTCCGGCGTATTATCCACGGTGAGCCCCCAGTAAGAAGGTGTGGTTCTGCGCAAGGACCGCAGTGCGGCTGACACCAGTACTTTCTCCCCTCGTGGTGAAGACCCTGAACAGGAGCAGAAAGCCATATCAGCAAAATTGTCACACAGCCATATTTGCACAGGTGGAGGAAATCTTTCTGCAAGGAGCAAATTCAGAACTTATAAGGAGTTTAAAGCTATCTTTCAAGGATGGAAAAGTGAAGGGTTCCATTCGATGCGTATTGAAAGATCAGATAAAAACGCATTGTGTATTGAAAAAGATTTAAACAAAGCAGACTTTCCGTATGTTCGAGTTAAGTTTGTCTGTTGCCACGCAGGGTATATAAATCCGAGGGGACAAAATATTCGGCCTAATTAACGCTTCAATGGTGCACGTTGCAACGTTGAACTTAAGCTTGCGCTGCGGGTTTCTCTACAGCCCTAATATGAAGTTGTAAATTTAGCTGATGTGCACAACAATAAAATGGGTCCCGAGATTTTTGTATGGTAGAATAACGATCGTGCCTTAATTGCTTTTGAAAAAGAGCAACTTCAGGAGTTGATTTCTTGTAATGTGAAACCTAAAGACCTAAAGGATGTCATTCTGAGGAAAACGGAAAAACACGTTACTTCTCGTGATATTACAAACTTGAAGCATAGAACAGTTCAAAAAATTCAGGACAATGGTCATTATGGAGCCCTTCTGTTAGAAAAAGTCAACGAGTTGTTTTCTGAAAACTCTGGGTGGAAGGTTGATATTCAAAAGAATACAGAAAATGGTCTCTTGTACGTATTGCTTCAATCAGAGCATATGGCCCAGTTACTAGAAAACTACCCTGAAGTGTTGTTCTTTGATGGTACATATAAAGTTAATAAAGAAGGGCATATCTTGCATTCGATTCTGTGTGAAGATGGAACAAGTCATGGGAAGCCTGTATGTTATGAATTTGTTCAGCGGGAGACATCAGAAATATTAAAGTCTTTCCTAGAGACATTCCTTTGTTTGAATCCTGTCGTAGAGGAGAAGGGCAAAATTGTGGTTGTGGACGAAGATTTAAATGAAATGAGTATAATTAAGCAGCTTCTGCCCAAATGTAGAATCTTGTTGTGTTTGTGCCACGTGTTAAAGTACTTACACATGAAAGTGATGCAGCATAAGTCAAACAGTCTAGATAAAAAGTATGTTAAAGATATAATTTCGAAACTGGTTTTCGCACATACTGTAGATATAGATTAAGAGCACATGCAGGACTTGGAAGAAGCACTTGAAGATGACAAAACCCTCCTGGAGTACTTTCATTGAAATTGGCACAGCTGCAAGATCATGTGTGTTCATGCTTATTGTGCAAATGCATGTAATTTAGGAAATAATACTAACAATCGAATGGAAAGCCATAATCAAAGGTTAAAAAATTATCTAACACGTGACATGCACTTAGTGGAAGCAGTGAAAGCTCTGATAAGGTATGTCACCCCTGAAGCTCTCGCACTCAGCCATACGCAATATAAAGAAATGAGAACTTGCATTGACACCAGTAGGACTGATAAGTTTTGCATTGAGGTGTCAGCAAAATGCACCAAATACGCTAGAAAATTGGTATGTAAAGAATATGGGCAGTTTATGAAATATCCAGGAGGCTGTGTTGTCTCTGATGGCAAATGCACCGTTTTTGTTGGCAGTAAACTTTATGAAGTTACTAATAACATGAGTACATTCATATGTACATTTAACGCACAGTACCAGCTGCCCTGCAGGCACATTCTTGCAGCTAGATCAAAAAATAATATGGAACTGTTTGATGAAAGTTATGTGTCAAAGTGCTGGCTTACATCTGATTTTGTGCAGATTGACCAGACAGTGTCACCAGACAAACTAAGCATTTTAATCACAAGCATGGTAAAAAAGGTACAGCCAAAACTTGATAACTTAGAGGCCAAACATAAATATGCATATGCACGTCTGTTGGAACTTTCAAAGGAAGCTGCTAATGTACTAGCCCGATGTAGCGCAACTGAACTTTCTGGAAAATTGAGCGAGTGTGAGGACTTTTTCCAAAATCTTGTTACTTACCCAAGAAATAAAAAAACATGATTCACCACAAAGTAATGAACAAGATAGTGGGGAAGGAAAAGGCTTAGAAAAGTCAAAAGAAGTAAGTAATTGATGGAGTGTAGACCTGAACGACTGACCTGAATGATGCCCACGAAGTTTTTAAGACTGTCGCCTTAAAACTGGCATAAAAGGGTAACAATGTATGACTGATTGAATAAGCTTTTACAACTTATGCCAAATCTCATTGGAGTGATGTTGGAATCCAAAGGTCCATTGTTCAACTACCAAATGTCATGGCTTTCACTTTTTTGTCTGTTTAGGGATACAGCAATTAACTGGCCAGAAAGTGTAAATAGATATTTCATTATTTGGAAACCTGCAGAAGTATGATAAAATCAAGCTCTCTTTCCCTTGAGTGATTTGAGTTCTATATGTATTTTGAAATGGTGTTCGAAAATCACAGCCGCTGTGCCATTGCACCGCTTCGTGGCAAAAGCTTAGTATCGAGTTCTGGAGAATTTATGCACGTTGCCTGCTGCAGCTCAGACAATTGTTAATCTGGCTTAAAACTATATGGTATATATATTGCATTCTCACTTTCAATTTTGCTCATTATGCAGTTTAACTTACCCTTCGTGGGTTCATCAATATTTTTCACATGATAACAGAAATTTTCAAAACTTCATGCCTAAAAATAGTGTGACACAATCTTCACTAAAATATGGCCATCAATTTATGAGAAAAAAGTGGGACGCATGTCGCTCATCGACCCATGAAGCATCTTTGAAGAAGGGGGGCAACACCTGTCACATTGTCTCATAAGGGCACTAAGCTGTAATTCTGCTGCCACATTTCTTGCCCAAAAAGGCCCAATGGAAGCAGTACAGAGGAACACTTCTAAAACTGTGGGAACAAATTGCAGTGAACCATAATTTCACATGTTCTACACAATTCTGCACCTCTGCTTGTGGCATTGAGTCTAGCGGCTCTGTCCCAAGGTCTTCACATACACAAACCCTTTCAGCTTGTGTCTGTCTTGTCGGTAGGTGTAGATAATATTGAAACTCGATGAAGACAGAGGAGAATGGCCACCAGGGGGCCAGGGAGTCCGGATGTACCTCGCATCAGCTCCGCGGAAAGTTGTTTGGTCTGGTGGAAATTGTGCAGTTACAGCAAACAACTCCTATAATTGCCTGCCTGAAGTTCTAGGGATCATCTAGACCACGACTTCAGGACTGTGAGTACGTTTTGGGACATTTTTATGGCTATTTTACTGTCGACTGCGTCTCCGCCCAGCAAAGCCTAACGCTAGCGGTGAACAAACGCGGTGGCTCGGCGGTGGCCGACGCCCCCGGCGTTCGCATCAGGGCCCCATTGTGGAGACGCGACGGCAATGGAGGTGACCGTGGAGGGTACTGAAATTACCCCTGAAGAATTTAGAACCGCTGACTGGATCACGAAAGTTGGAAAACATGTTAAAGAGCTGCGTGACTCCGCTAGAGGTGACAGACAGGGACGCCAAAATGGCAACGCTCGGGCAGAAAGTGGAGCCGACCCCGGCGAAGACAGGAAGAAGACGGCGGCTGCGAACGCAGCATACAAAAAGCTGGTGCACAAGATCGCGGAGCGCTCGATTGCGTCGTACCTACCGCGGTTGCCGGCGAACGACTACAAGATAATCATTCGTCCGAAGTGCGGGCTGGCGCTCACAAAAGTTCCGAACACCAGGCTCAGGGAGGCGGTGCGCATGGAAGCGCAAATTCCATGGATTAAGGGACAAGAAAAGGAAGTGCTCATTGTTAACGACAAGCAAGGCACCCTGATTTTCAGCACTCCAGGCATGGACACTGTCTGGAAGGTGACCAGGATTAAGTCTATCAAGATTGAAGGCAAGAACTACGACGTCACGGCGTACCTCGCGCCGCACGAGGATAGCGGGCGGGGTGTGGTGCGCGGCATCGACCCGAGATTGTCAGTAGAGGAACTGACAGAGGCTTTCGGCAACTCAAGGAACCCACCGATACTTGGTGTTAGGAAGCTGCGGAACTCATGTTCAGCGGTCATCATCTTCAAAAATGAGACAGTGCCCAGGTGGATGTACTGTTACGGCGTACCGCTGAAGTGCGTGCTTTATAAGAAACGATACGAGGTGTGCTACCGATGTGGCCAGCTAGGACACAGATCGTACGTGTGTATCAGCGACCATGTTCACTGCCGGGGATGCGGAATGACTGCTCCACCCGAGGACCATGCATGTGAGCCCAAGTGTAAGCTGTGTGGCAAAGGTCATTGTGATAAAATTAGTTTGCCGTTCCGGCACCCGGGGGCGTCGCTGTTGCAAGGAAATAAATACGGCGCACATGACCAGCCAGTCAGTGTGGAACCCGCCAACGTACGTGTGTGTGATTCGGTCCAGCGACCGGCATGGCTCAGGACTATCCGGTTATCACAAGTGGCGACGAGGTCGACTGACGAACCGGACGGGCACAGCACAATCACACGTCGTCATGCCTGTCGTCGGGAAGCTGGATCCGTTCGACCCGAGTACATCGGAGTGGGCGGAATACCGTGAGCGGGCCGAGCTGTACTTCATCGCGAACGACATAGCGAGCGACAAGCAGACAGGCGTATTTTTGACATGCTGCGGTCCAGAGACTTATTCTCTGCTACGAGGCCTCCTAGCACCAAGCAGGCCCGCCCAAGCAGGACTGACCGAAATTTTTACCACACTTGGCAAGCACTACGCCCCTCGCGTATCAGAAGTAGTGGCAAGTTTCAAGTTTTTCTCAAGACATCGTAAAGAGGGGGAGACCGTAAGTGACTACATTGTCTCGTTGAAGAAATTAGCCGAAGACTGTAATTTCGCAACGTTTCGAGAGCGCATGTTGCGCGACCAGATAGTCAGCGGAATCAATGACGTAACCATGCAAACACGGCTGCTGGAAACGACGTGTTTAACCTTCGAAACTGCAAAGGACACCGTCGTAGCTATGGAGGCTGCGCGTAAAGATTCACGCACATTAAGCTGTCAGCAAGCACAGCTACTATCTCACGAAGCTCCGGAGCAAACGAACGTTGTCACCTCGGGGAAAATTGATAGCTGTTGCTTCCGATGTGGGGGAGGTCATTCTGCGCGTCGGTGTAAGCACGGCAGCACGATCTGTCACAACTGCCGCCAAAAAAGGCACCTTGCAAGAGTTTGCAGAGTTCAGCCGGGAAGTAGAAATTTCGACCGGAGCCAGTCTAGTCGCGTGAACAACCTGGGCGACCTGCCCGTCTCTGCTGAAGAGCCCGAAGTTTTCGACTTGTGGACGCTTCACACGGCTAGTTCGGAGCCAATGCGCATAGCGGTTGAAGTTAATGGCATAATGCTCGATATGGAGTTGGACACCGGCACTAGTGTGTCGACCATTGATGATGGCAAGTTTGCCGAGCTTTTTCCGTCGGTGCCGTTGGAGCCATCGAGTGTGCAGCTGAGAAGTTTTTTCGGCGACATGAAACGCGTCCAGGGAAAGCTGGAAGCAATGGTCAAACTTGGCGACAAGGAGCGCCAGCTACCACTATTTGTCGTGAAAGGGGCGTGTCCTACGCTGTTTGGACGAAGCTGGATGAAGGCCTTCAAGCTAGGCATCACTCAGACGGAGGGAGTCAACGTCGTGAAGTCTACCGAAGACCTGGTAAGCCAATATCACGAAGTTTTTTCGGAGCAGCTTGGCACGTTTCACGGCGTTACAGCGTCTATATCCGTACAAAAGGGAGCGAAGCCACGTTTTGTCAAGGCACGTCCGATACCATTTGCTTTGCGCGATAGGGTTTTTGAAGAACTACAGAGGATGGAACGGGAAGGCGTTATCAAACCGGTGAAAACTTCTCAGTGGGCCGCGCCCATCATTCCTGTATTGAAGCGCGACGGCCGGGTTCGGGTCTGCGGTGATTTTAAGACTACCATAAACCCGGTGACAGTCGTCGAGTCCTATTCTATTCCTAGGATTGAGGAACTTTTTGCGCGACTTACAGGGGGCAAAAAGTTCACAAATCTTGATTTGCAAGATGCCTACCAGCAGGTTCCACTCGATGAGGAGTGCCAAGAGCTAGTCACCATTAACACTCCGAAGGGGTTATACCAATTCACAAGGCTGCCGTTCGGGGTTCATCAGCTCCGGCTATATTTCAGCGAGAGATGGAAAATCTGTTGCACGACCTTGACCATGTCGTAGTGTACTTTGATGATATTCTGGTCACAGGAACCAGTGACAAAGAGCATTGGGAAAATTTGGGCCGAGTGTTGGATCGCCTGAAGACCGCGGGACTGCGACTGAAGTTATCCGAATGCGAATTCATGAAACCAGAAGTCCAGTACTTGGGCCATATCATTAGTGCGGCTGGGCTGCGTCCAAACCCGGCTAGGACTGAAGCAGTGCTGGAAGCCCCTGCACCCCGAGCGGTCAAGAAACTTCAGAGTTACCTCGGGTTGGTTAATTTTTACAGAAGGTTTTTGCCGAACCTTTCTGCCGTATTACAGCCGCTCAATAGTTTGTTGGCGTCGGGAACACCATGGCGCTGGGAAACTGATGAAAAGCAGGCCTTTCGGAAAAGCAAGGAGCTATTGGCCTCTGCTGCTATATTGGCACACTTTGACCCAGGAAAGCCAACTGTGCTTGTCACTGATGCATCTCCTTTCGGGATTGGAGCAGTACTGGCGCAACGAGAGTCATCTGGAGAAGAGCGCCCCATTGGTTTTGCCTCCCGCAGCCTGGCAACCGCGGAGAAAAACTACAGCCAATTAGATAAGGAGGCATTGAGCCTTGTATTTGGCGTTACAAAGTTCAGGCAGTACTTATGGGGCCGGCAATTCGAAGCCGTCACAGATCACAAACCGCTGCTCGGCTTGCTCGCAGCAGACAAGCCAGTTCCCGATTCCTGTTCTCCGAGAGTGCTAAGGTGGGCCTTGCTGTTGTCGGGGTACAGTTACGACCTGAAGTATAGGCCGGGTTCACAAATTGCACATGCCGATGGGTTAAGCCGGCTACCTCTGCCAACTGCCGAATTTGTTGTTGACTGCCCTGCCGAAGTGTTAATGCTGGAAGGAGTATACCCAGGGGTGCTGTCGTCAAATGCTGTTGCGGCAGCCACCTTGAGAGACCCGGTGCTGTCACAAGTAAGAGCAGCGTTGTGGTCAGGCTGCCAGATAAACCTAGGGTCAGAGGGAAGACCCTACGAGACGCGCTTTCATGAGATGAGCGCGCAAGGGAACTGTCTATTGTGGGGCAACAGAGTCATTGTTCCAAAATCCTTGCAAAAGGAAGTCCTCCAGCTGCTGCATGAGAGTCATCCAGGACTGTCCAAAATGAAGGCAGTTGCGCGTAGCCATGTGTGGTGGCCTAGCCTGGATAACGATAAAGCGATAACCATTCAAAGGTGCCGTATTTGCCAGGAGCATCAAAGAGTTTCACGACCAGTGCCTGTCATGCCCTGGCCGTTCCCGGAGAAACCGTGGTCACGGCTGCATGTGGACTATGCTAGTCCTTACAGGAACACCTATTTTTTTATCGCAGTCGATGCGTTTTCAAAGTGGATTGAAGTGTTCCCGGTCTCTACACCCTCGGCTGAAGCAACTATTTCCTGCATGCGCAGTATGTTCGCAAACCAAGGCCTTCCACATGTGGTCGTGTCGGATAATGGGCCAGCATTTACCAGTGAGGTTTACTCCACATTCCTCAAGAAAAACGGGGTGAGGCGAATGCTGGTGCCGCCGTATCATCCAGCGTCAAACGGTGCTGCAGAGCGGTCCGTGCAGACTGTCAAAAACAAGTTGCGGAAGGCTGGCCCTAGAGATATTCGCACTCAAATTGCCCGCATGCTCCTAACATACAGGTCAACGCCTCACGAGGTCACGGGTTGCTGTCCGTTGGAGCTGTTTGTTGGGGCGGAAGCTGAGGACTGCGTTGGACCTGCTACACCCAGACCTCAGGACCAAGGTGCTACAGAAGAAACTTAAGCAGAAAATCGGATGCGACCAAGGAACAAGACCCAGGGTTTTGGGCCACCCGTGTGACCAGGTGTTTGCAAGAAACTTCTGTCCAGGACCTGCGTGGCTCCCTGCAGTCGTCACCGAACAACGCACTTCGTCCATGGATGTTCTACTGGAAGACGGACGACGATTAACTCGACATCTGGATCACATCCGCCAGGCCCCTGAGGAACTGAGCACAGACAACCAAAAATCAGGCAGCCCAGTATCTACCGGTCTTTCTCCAAGCTTGGACGTGGGTCAGACGCAGCTAACTAGTCTTGCTTCAGGCTTAGACGTAGGTCAGAGGCAGCTATCTCCGGATCGTCTTCACGACACAGAGTCTAGGCAAGATCCCAGGGAAGACGTGGCAAGGGAACCGGAACTTGCTGTCACAGCACCCAGTACTCCTGTCCTGCGTCGAAGTACCAGAATTCGACGACCAGTATCGCGCTACGGACCTTAAACAATTGTTTGCAACCATTAATAAAGGGGGGAGGGATGTGATAAGATTAGTTTGCCGTTCCGGCGCCCGGGGGCGTCGATGCTGCAAGGAAATAAATACGGCGCACATGACCAGCCAGTCAGTGTGGAACCCGGCAACGTACGTGTGTGTGATTCGGTCCAGCGACCGGCATGGCTCAGGACTATCCGGTTATCACAGTCATCTGAGAGCAGATCAGAAATGCGAGGAAGCTTTCAGGACCCCTTATACAATAAAGAAGAGACAGTGGGATGCCTGGCGGTGAATGGAAGAAGAAGAGTGGAAGGCGAAAGACGCCGATCCACAAACGTGCAGAATGGAAGAGATCAAAGAACGGTCCAGGAGTCGGTTGAAGCATCAGAGAGGGTCAAGAGGAAGAGCAGGTTCCTTCCCAAGACTACCGGAAAGACAAGAAGGAGAGCTGCCACCAATGACTGATCCAGTAAACGAGGGGACTTCCGGCAGTGCTGTCCTCAACAGTGGGAGACCCACGTCACCGAACCGCAAGGTGGGTTGGGGAGATAGGGCCTCCCAGGATAAACGCGATGAAGAAATGTTAACCATTAAGGAAAAGAATCGCATGCTTAAAGAGCAGCTAGCAATGATGAGTCGGCAAATAGAGGAGCTTCAAATAGCTATTAAGTCGTCTAACACAACACCGGTTTCCCTACCACGAATGCCACAGAAGCAAAATATAGAAAGGCCGGAGAAGAAGAGCACTACTCCGCCTCCAGCGAAAAAGAGGACAAAAAAAGCGGAAAATCCCGTAATAGATGAGAACGTAGAGACAGTGATAGACATGAAAATAGCGAAACTGGAGGCAAACATTGAAGCCAAATCTACCCAGGACGATGAATGGCGTAAGGCCTTCGAGAAACAAATGTTCGAGATGTTTCGAAATTTGACACAGCAGTTGCATCAGCGGGATAATAAACTTACCGAGAAACTTAAAACAGAATTCGCGAAGAGGGATCGGGCTTATGAACAGCTCGCCCAAGAAGTATTAGGCAGGCCGATGAATCACCTTAGTGGCAATCATGGCTCACATATTCAGTAAGAACGCCGTTTGGCAATGCAACTGCAGAGGCTTCACGCACAAGCGTGCGGTTCTGCAGGAATTCCTGAGGAAAGCGGATCGACCGGATGTTATAGCTTTACAGGAATGCGGGAGAAAGGCGACATTGCCGGGTTATAAATCCTATGTAAGCGAAGGCAGGAGTACGCAGGTGGCCACCCTGGTCAGGCGAAACGTTACGGCGGTGCAGCATGACATTGGTAATGCACACATCGACCTTGTTCTCATAGAACTAATACCCCCAAAAGAGAAAAACGCTAGCTTGTTCGTATTAACTATATACAGCTCTCCCAGACAAAGGCGATGCGACTTTGGGGATCTCTTCGCTTCTACGCGACGTAAGAGTAGGAACAACCAATTGTTGATCGTCTGTGACTTTAACGCTCACCACACGGCATGGGGATATAAGCAGGCTTCAATTAAGGGCAGGAAATTGTGGGATGACATGCAAACTCATAATCTGGATCTGATAACCGACCCGTTGCAGCCAACGAGGAAAGGAAATAGTGTCGTGGTTGACACCACAGCCGACCATACTCTGACGGGGAGCGGCACTAGTGCCACGTGGTGCAACACAAACGAGGACCTAGGCAGTGATCACATGATCATAGAAATAGTGGTAGAGGGAGGCCCGGTAACACCTCGGAAACGAACGGTAGAGGCCGTAAATTGGGACTCTTTCAGGGACCTCAGGGGCGACCCGACTCCCGTTTCCGACATTGCTGAGTGGTGCGATGGGGTGTTACATACTGTTAAGGAAGCCACTGAAGTGGCGGAAACCGAGGACGACAACGAAGTGGTAGACACGAGATTAGTAAATCTTTGGAAAACCGAGTGCAACAGAGGAGATGGGATCGGAGTATCAGGAAACAAATAGCGGCTTTAAACAGGCAAATTGAAGAGCACGCCATCACGCTCACGAAGCAAAGGGGTGGGAACGTCTGTCAGTAGATGGATAGGAATATAAGTACGTCCGCGACGTGGCGACTTCTTCGTCACCTTTTAGATCCGGAGAGCACAAAGACAGCGTCTAAACAGCAATTGGAACGGATGGCGCACCAATTTGAAGGCACTAGGAAGGAACTCTTAGAAGAAGTTCGGAGCAGATACATTAATCCCGCCGGATCTGAGCCTCTCCCAGATTATGGAGGACGGGAAAACGCAGCCTTAGACGCCCCTATATCCCTGGCTGAGGTGCGAGCGGAGATTAATCGGCTAAGGACTAGATAAGCGGCAGGGCCGGACAGAGTGACCAACAAAATGCTCCGTAATTTAGACGACAGATCCATCGCTAACCTAGCAACGTACATGCAGGAGTGTTGGGAAAAAGGGACGATACCGCAGAAGTGGAAACTCGCAAATGTAATTTTCATTCCTAAACCGGGTAAAAAACTCCGTTTTGAGAATCTTAGGCCAATATCGTTAACGTCTTGCGTAGGTAAGCTCATGGAGCATGTCGTTCAGACGCGGCTCATTAGTTACATGGAAGACAATGGTATGTATCCGGACATCATGATCGGTTTTCGACCCCAACTACCAGCGTGCGACGTGATGCTACAGCTCAAGGACCAAATTATAGACAAGCAGACGCGAGACACAAAAGTTATCGTGGGGTTAGATGTGGCAAAAGCATTTGACAACGTGAGGCACGTATCGATCTTGGAGAATCTGAGCTCCCTGAACGTCGGAAAGCGAGTTTATGGCTGCGTCAAGGACTTCCTTTCGAACCCAGTACTTGTAAATGCATGAAATTTTAAGTGTACCCCTTTCTGTTATAGCGTCTTATATTGGTTGCCTTTTTTCCCAAAAATTGTTTGTTTGTAAACACCCAAGTGTGCATCTATTCTGTACTTCATAAACAACCACTAGAATGTTATTTCTTTTCTTTTTTTTTCAATCATACGTGAGCACCGTATGGAGCTTGGTGTGCCATTGTTTCTGTTGCCTTGTACAACTGGGAGGTGGGGCTAGTCAAGCTGCTATAGCACAGCTTTTTTCCTACTTTCCATGCCACAATTGTTTCTTGTTTGTGTAAATCACGGTGTATCGTTGTGGTGAAATAAATTTCAACTTTCAACTTTCAACTTTCAACAGCACAGACACTTTAATAATTGGGGAAGAATCCATCGAGGACATTAAATTAGGCAGCAGGGGGACACCCCAGGGCTCGGTGTTATCACCCACCCTTTTCAACGTTTTGATGTTGAAACTGCCTGAACAGTTAAAGGATACTGAGAATTTAAATCACACCATTTACGCGGATGACATAACATTATAGATGAACAAGGGCAGTGACGGCCAAATTGAAGGCTTTCTGCAAATCGCCATTGATAAAATCGTGGGGTATCAGGAGCCAAAAGGACTTGAATGCTCGGCCGAAAAGTCGGAAGCACTCTTCCTCATGCCCGCCGGAAAACGGCGGCTCCACAACAGGCCTGAAGTGGCCATCCACTTATATGTTAACGGCGCAGAGATCGCCGTGGTCGACAGTATCCTTGTCCTTGGACTAAGGATTCAGGCAAACCGTAAGAATTCTGAAACTCTTGCTAGGTTGGAAGCCAGTTCTAATCAGACATGTCGTCTCATCAGAGGAATAGCAAACAGGCATGCAGGGATGAAGGAGGCGAACCTTCTTAGATTAGTGCAGACTTTCATAATAAGTAGGATAGTGTACGTGGCACCTTATTTAAAATTAAACCAAGCGGAGTGGGGCAAACTCGACACCATTATCAGGGAAAGTGTGAAAGTCGCGCTCGGACTTCCTTCAAACACGTCAACTGACAGACTTATGAAGTTGGGGGTATCTAACACACTCGATGAGCTAATTGAGGCTACTGTGACTGCACAACATCAAAGACTACTCGGATCTAAAACGGGGAGAGCAATATTGAGAGTGGGCTATGAGCCCACGCGTGAGCAAGCGCGTTCAAAAGACATACCGATACAGATCAGGGAAAGGATAAAGATACCTCCGCTACCCAGAAATGTGAACCCTACCTTTCACGAAGGCAGGCGTAAAGCCAGGGCAGAGGCATTACAATCCAGGTACACCGGTCGACAGGACGTCACGTATACAGACGCTGCGGAATATGAAAGCGAAGCGGCACACACGGCAGTGGCGATCAGGGAAGATGGTGGCCTGATTGCGTGCTGCACAGTCCTTGGTGTCGAGACTGTAGAGGCCGAGGAAGTGGCCATAGCTTTGGCCGTCAGCCAAAAGGGGGTCAGGGTGGTCATCAGCGACTCCAAAAACGCTGTGAGAAAATATGAATCGGGAAGGGTGATGGAGACTGCCGTCCGTATAGTAAACATGGTAGGAGTACCCAAAGAGCAGGTTCTGCTTGTCTGGGCTCCAGCTCACCAAGGACTTAGAGGGAACGAGGAGGCTCGTTCGGTCGCCCGAGGTCTCACCTACCGGTCGACCCCTGGAACCTCCCAAGTTACCGAACAAAGAAGCGAGTATATGCGCAAATACCATGAAATCGTCACACACTACAGGCTGAATCGGCAAGTTTACCCGAGAGCGGACAACTCACTAAGTAGGAAAAACGAGGTTTTGTGGCGAAAGTTACAGACGGGGGTTTTTCCAAACCCCGCACTTTACAGCAAGTGGCACCCCGCAGTTTTCCAGTCCCAGTGTAAATTTTGTGATGAGGTAGCGAATTTGGTCCACATGGTGTGGACATGTCGAAGTCAAAACGATGGTTCTCCCACTGTAGAATCCTGGGAGGCCCTGCTCTGCAGCCCAGATCCCAACGTTCAGCGCGACATCATCAGTCAAGCCCTTGCTGCTGCCGCGTCTCAAGGAATTCCGGCCGACAGCTAGGGGTGACGGGCCATGCCTGAACAATTGACTGACTTTTTAATGAAGTTTTGTCTCTCTCTCTCTCTCGATGAAAACAAGGTGAAACAGCAGGCATAGAAGAGTGCACGCATTCAAAAGAAAATAAAGAAAATGGAGAATATTGCTTTTCATTCACATTCAACGAAGCTGTGTCAATGCATGTCTTGTCTTGTATCTGCAACAGATCAGGGCGAACATCTCAGTTAAGCCTGCATTTTCGCACATAATTAAAATTGTGGGAATGAAACATGGCAAGCCACTTCGACGTGGTGTCGACACACTGAATGCTGTAAGTGCGTTTACAAATGCTGAATCATATTCGTAAACTCTATTCATGTGTGACATATTTGCTTTTCTGATATATCATGCATGATTTGAGGATCTTGAATATTCGTGTTTTCTTTGGCTTCCTGGCTGTATGAAGCAGCAATTTTGGCATATTTTTCCTTTGGCCCGAAATTTTAGCAACAATGTCTTAGCCACAGCTTTTGGTCTCATTGCCTCTCCTCATAATGGTAAAAAATTTAAAAGAATGTGCTGTTTTGTGACATCCATCAAACAAAAAAACAGTTAAGCATGTATGCTATGTTGTTGGCTATGCAAGGAACTGCTTCATTTTTTATTCGAGTGCACTTCCATAACGATTTTAGGCAGATATAATTTTGCAACTTAGAAAGAAAATGTATAGTTGCACGCTAAAATTCTCTCAAAGTTCTGAACAGAATAATACCATAAATTTGGAACTTTAGCTACCTGGTACGCACTATGACACCGGCTGAAAAAAGTAATAACAGAACAAAATAATTTTAAGCTCAACGTATCACTGATACCATGCATTTTAAACGTGCAATATACATTTTCTCAGTTTCCTTAATGTTTCTGGTACACCACAGCTGGAAGGCATTGTGCTGATGGCAACGTAAAGTGGCAGAGAAAGTTTTACTGAGGAAAAAGTGGGATGCATTCATCCTATTAACCCTCAAAAGGTTAAAAAATTGATGCTCAGCAGTGTAACTTCCTTCACAGCAACAAAAAACCTGCATTGAACCACAGTGCGTGCACACACCATCTCTCCAGCATTTCGCTCATGCACTCTGTCATAGCAGAATTTGGTACCAATGCAGTGAACAGCTGTAGGCCACTGTTTGCAACGTGTGTTGCATATAAGACTATCAGCAACAATGTTTGGTGAAAACTGTTTCATTGCCTTTTTTGTGCTGCCGATGTGTGATTAGACACTCTTAATTACGAGCTTTTCAGTGACATAAAAGAAATGTACAATAAAAAATTGGTTGGCTGTAGGAAATAATCAGGCCCTCGAAATCCACAGAACCGTTAAAAAAGGCTAAGTATTCATTGGTACAAGCACATTCCTGGAGCTAAGTAGCCAGCTGCGCTACACAACTTCTCAAGTTTTTTCTTATAATGTGCCAGGGCAGATGCTATGTATCATACTGTTGCACAAGTTTTCCTTTTATTTTGGTGTACTTAACATTTTAAAACATTAGTAAACTGTTAAAACATATACAGTTTTGCAAATCATGACTGTTGAATCGAACACAAAAAATTAAATTTGGAGCGCTAAATCACTGAATATTTCTACAGATCGAATCACACGTGTCTAAAACACCCAGCCGACCGCTCCAGTTGCCATTTTCTGCAAAAATATGTTAATGCCGACGCCGTATGAATATCTAACATGTCATACGGCGTGCTAGTCCTTTGTTTGATAATTTAAGCGTTAAAAGAAGCATGTAGCTAAGGTGACATAGAAGCCGCCGCTAACAAGAGCCATGCGCTCCACTGCCCTAGACAAGTGTAATTCCACCTGTGCACCTGCAGTGTTGGCAATGTTGACCGGAGATTTATAGTGCTCCGAGCATATTTTCAATTTTATTTTCTTATTTTTCTTTGTATACACCCACAAGAACAGACATAGCTTAGAAAACCGATTATCGTAATCGGCCAGCATAATTAGGCCACTTGGAAAACAACGTCGTGTGAACGCCTGCTAATATTCCATCGCTTCCAACTTGTGCATTTCGTATCTGTCTTACGCAGTTACACACGATGAAGCCTCAATGAAAGTTTTGGCACAAGCATACACTTCACCTAAGCGACACATTGATCCTTACGCAACACACGCACTTACCAGGCATACACGTACGGCATACATCCACAAATAGCATAACACACGGTGTTCATGATCGGGCAAGTCGTTGCCATATTGCTTATAGACAGTATTACAGAACGAGACCACGTATCCATGCGCAGAGGCGGTTCTCTCGAATGCATACATCTCCCGGCCAAGCAAAGACCCCGGAGAAATAACCACCGCACGGTAAAGATTCTCACAAGTTAGTGAGGAACCTTACGGTAGACCTTTCGTTCTCATTACGTAAACGTCCCCAAAAAATGTCTAACACGGCGAGGTGGAGACCTCGTTGCTGTTTTGTGAGTCGTCCAAGAACACGTTTGTGAGTAGTCCAAGAACACATGTCACGCGCTGTAAGGGCACCGGCCCAGGCTGGCGGCGCTTTCGCAAGCGTCGGAACCGAGTCTGTGAAAGTTGGTCGCCATTACAGTTGGCTTCCCCGTCAATCAGTAGCAAGCAGCTCAGCGACGGCCGTTGGCAGCAGCCATGGTGGCGGACTCACGTTTTCTCGCTACACTCGCTCGAGTTGGTGGAAAAGAGAAACATTACCGTCGGTTTTTAAGGCGCTCGCTCCAAACCAACTCCGTGCTGTTCGTGGCGGCGGCCTAGTCTACCGTCACCCTATTGTTCGTGCAGGGCCGTGTTTGGTCTAGCGTTTGCTTGCTCGAGCTGAACGGCGATGCTCGCTTCGAACACGCCGCCTTGCTGACGGCACAGTGGCACAGAACACCTACCAGTTTAGAGAACAGAAACTGTATCTTTGGGCTGTTGTATCAAAATAACATGCAAATACGTAGTGGCGGCGTTCTAAACTGCAATACCGCGAGGCCAGATGGTGCGGGTAGTACTATCATCATCAATAAACGGACGCGTTCTTTTTTTTTGTTGTTGTTGGAGGTCGGGGAGGTTCGCGGCTGGTTCGCGCTGCTCGCTTCCTCTGGTATTTCTTTTTTCGTTGCTAAATCGCGCTTTGCGTCTCTAATTATCGCCAGGTGACCTAGCTGGCCTCAACGGGCAAAAAACAACGTCAATCAAGTAAGGTTATCATCGTTTATTGCGAGTGTCCAAGCCGGTACAGCCAATGTATACGGTCGGGTCCGAACAAAACAAGTCACTCATACATATCGAAAGCTTTCAACCCATGTGTAAAGACTCTTGGGAAGCTAACAAGCATATGCATATAACTGAACATCGAGATCGCTGAATGAGCGTCGCTCTCATTGTGTTGCGGCGTTCGAGTTTAATAGCGTGGCTTCAAGACAAGGGTCGGATTCTGTCGTCAGATGCAGCGCTTGCCCTGTAGTGTTGATCTTCAAGTGAAGTGAATGCATGATGTGGAACCGGAAAGGAAACTTGCACATTGCCGACAGATAGCTAGAAAGTTGAGAGCATTGTAGTTTAGCTAAATTTGTTAAATAAGCAATTCCGGATGCGTGCAGTTCTGATTCTTTTTCACTATGCAATGCTACATTGAGTACTTCACAATTGTGCAATGTCGCGTTGTGTCGACAGGGTAGGCACTAGTTTTAATTCTCAGCCGTGAGCTCATATCATAGGCAATATGTATTTAGGTAATGGGCATAAAAATATTTCAGGCTTGCTACATTTGTTGTTAGAGTTAAGTTACACAGTTACTACAGCTAGAATTTCTCGTCGCAGGTAATTATCGGTCTTCTGAGTATGCAGCGAATATGTATGCTTAAGGAACAGTTCTGAGGTCTGCTTACAGATCGAAAAGGCCCGATTCTAAGAAAACAATCTTTAGGCGTGCATTGTACAATTTTCTTGTTTGTACATTTTTGTTGGTGCTCTTACAGTACACTATCTGCTCAGCTCTGAGCTCAATCTCTTTTTTGCATAGACATATCGATCGAAATTGAGCACTCTCTTGCAAGCAAGCACTCCTGAAATCAATTGGGGGTACATGGTTTGAATCTGTCTAAATAATGGATCAATAAAGGTCACATTTATTACACACTTGCTATTGCGTTTATTTTTTCAGTATACTTGTGCTTGAAAGCTGAAGTTGTTTTCTCCCTGCTACTTTTAGAGGTTAGGACTTAGAATACCTACTATCTTGCAGTGTGGCTGTGGATAAGTCAAGACCATGTATGTTTTAACTACCTGTGCAATTTCCTAGATTTTTTAAATGACTGTAGTGCACAGAATTTCACTTGGTAGTTGTAGACACTATAGCCATAACAACTTAATTTAAACAAAAGCAGATGTGCTCAAAGAAATCTGGGACCTTTCTCTGCTATATGAAAAAAATAACAGTACCACATCCAATGAACACAATCTTGCTCTTCACGACAGTATTCCAACTTTGATGAAGCGGTGCTGCAGGTGCTCATCACCTTTATGATTTATTATTTTAGGAGCCTATTGAGCATACGTGCATAGCTAAAGTAATTGAGTGCAGCCTTATGAGCTTTGGTGTATATATTTTGTAAACTTGTATGAGCTAAACACAGTTAATCAGGACAAAACAA
The DNA here is from genome assembly GCF_043290135.1 of Rhipicephalus microplus. Classification (NCBI taxonomy): domain Eukaryota; kingdom Metazoa; phylum Arthropoda; class Arachnida; order Ixodida; family Ixodidae; genus Rhipicephalus; species Rhipicephalus microplus. The sequence continues at coordinate 208,620,161 of NC_134703.1, forward strand.
TTCTGAGTATAGATTGTAAATTGTCTCACAAGGCACAACTAAATGTTGTTAATCCCCGCATTGAGGGGGTGTTCATATTGTAATGCAATTATTCATTTCTGACGATTCACATGCAAACTATGAATTGGTCGTGAGTAGTACACTAGTGGGCAACTTTAGATTGATTCTGGCTTCCAGGGGTTAAAACAAATGACATTGTAGCCTCGCAGGAGAAAAGACTGCCTTCGAAACATTTGCTCTTACACCTCATGTTGACAGATTTTTCATATTTTCAAGCTTACATCTTTCAAGGGTCAGTTTAGTTCACCTGCACCAATGGGAACTGGTTCACAGCTGTGCACAAGGAGTTCAGAACTTGTGCAGCCCGAATTCAGCAGTGCGGCACCACAAGTGAATGACAAGCTGGAGTCTTTATTCTTGTTCGCTTAATTTAAAGATCTGCAATCTTGGCAAAACACACCGCGTCTGTACAGGCGGGTACGGCACCTACGTCTAATGCTATGTTGTTTGTCAAGCTGTGCTTGCAGCTGTACCAAACGAGCGCCGTCAAAGTAGCAGGTACTGGAAAATCATACACTAGGTTTAGTGCTGTACCTCTCCTGCGCTTTTTGAAATGAATGGCATAGCTTAGAGGATACTATTGCTGCACCACTGAAACGAATGGCGAGGTGCAGCCCTTTGTAAAACGGATCATGTTGTGCAGGCGAATTGAACAAACCCTTAAGCACACAAGCGTCTTAGCATTTCACCACCATCGAAATATGGCCACTGTGGCTGGGATCAAACCTGTGTTGTTCAGCTAAGTGCCAAACAATCTAACTAATAGTGTTACAGTTTCAGGTTGATTGAAGTGTAGATTCCTTGCTTGTGGCCAATCTAAAGCATCCCTCCACGATATGCGTGGCAAAACATTCACAAATACAGCATTGCATGTGTGAGGTTCGAGATGACCTGCTGGAGTGGACTTTCAGATGTTTCAACGTGCTTGCAGAGTGGACATTCGGGGGTAGTCATCCTGTCGTTGCATGACAGTCTGGAAAAGCAAGTAACATCACCAGATATCACTGCATGAAATCAATGCATAACCAATGCATGAAATTTTTCAAAGTAAACAAGTAAAATCAGTTAACCAGTAAACAGCAGTATTTTATACATATATGTAGTGGTACCTCATAACATGTGTATCACTCAGGGCTGCTTCTTCACAAGGCATGTCATGTACAGGTTCCTTGCCCATTGTACACAGCTGCTTCCATGTCAGGTGGGCCAGGAGGCTGTGGCAGAGAAAGAAGTATTTGTGATTTATGTGACGCTTTCTTTGTCACACTATAGCAAAACCACACCCATAATTATGTGATGTTTCTCAAACGCGACTGCGGTAAACTATGAACTCGTAGGTTTTTAGCACTAATATATGGGCTAGCTACGAAGACACATGCGAGGCGACAGTGATTTATCTGCCTTCTCTCATCGCAACGGCCTGGTTAGTGTTACCTGGCGATAGAATTTCAGAATTAACTATTGAGTCAGCGACTCGTTCCCACGCAAAGCCAAGCCGCAAGTAACGCACCGTTTTTCCGTTTTCAGATTGAGACGTGAAACAATTTTAAAATTTAATATTGCAGATTGCTGCCACCGTGTGACGCTTACGCATTGACAAAAAACTACATATGTTGAAATAAACTAACTAGCCCCGCGAGCAACCGTCTTTAAAAAACTGATTTGGTTTATACTCACCGGCCCGAGCTTGCAACGGGTGTTCATCCGATGAGAGCTTCAACGGTCGCTTCGTTCCCCGGAAGTCACTTGAATTCCCTCTGCGAAAGCATTTGAACGAGTCAAACTAAACAGAACGAGAAACAGCGTGTTGGTCGGCAGAGGCTCGAAACAATTACAGCGAAACAAAACAGTCCGAGACACATCCGAACGTACCGCGAGCCGTTACCTACCTTCGCAACCGTTGGCCGCCGTAAACGTTGAAGTGAGGATAATGATGGTAATAGGCTGCTGCTCACCTAGAGCCAGCTGGAGCAAAAATAATTGTAAGAAACTGATGACGCAGCACTTTTTAAGAAAAACTATTCGCTAGAAGAACAAGTTGTTTTTTATGTGTAGCGGTACGCAAAGATGTTGTATTTGATCATTTTAAAATTGAAACTTGGCCCCGACGAGGGCGCCCCTATAGGAAAGTGCAATAGCGCGAGTGCCGAGAGAGGATAGTAGATCCACTCTGGGTGTTTGAAACAGAAATGTGCCGCGGCTGATTTTTTCGCCCCCTACAGGTGATCGCTTGACCTTGAGAGTTTCCGGGGCCTGACAGTGGTTCACGGCGCCTCAGAGCAACGCCTCCTCTAGAAAGATGCCTGGCGCATGAGAAGAAAAACAACTGCCACACCCTTTCTCTCTTTCAATTTAAAATGGATGGATGGATGGATGGGTGGATGGATGAATGGATGGATGGATGGATGGATGGATGGATGGATGGATGGATGGATGGATGGATGGATGGATGGATGAATGGATGGATGGATGGATGGATGGATGGATGGATGGATGGATGGATGGATGGATGGATGGATGGATGGATGGATGGATGGATGGATGGATGGATAGATGGATGGATGGATGGATGGATGGATGGATGGATGGAAATGGCTGTACCACTTAGATCGGGCGGTGGCTATAGCACCACCAAGCCGTAATACCTAATGAACCAAAAACTAGATTTATTTTTTTTTCTTTTAAAAAGTGAGGTTGAGGGTTCATAATTTGCAGTGAAGGCTTTAATTTTCACTCATGCCTTGACTTTAGCCACAAGTCAGATAACCTCTTTCTGGTTTATTCTACCCGCTTAAAGTCTATTTTGCCCTCCCTGTCCCTAAACCCAACTGCTTTGAAAAACTCTGTGCCATCATCCTGAACTATAGGGCGAAGCCCTTTACAGAACATTAATCAAGCGTTCGGCAGTTTCTTCTTCTTCTCCACGCGCACTGCATACCGTGTCTACCCCTTCGTGTTTGGACCGACATGTCTTGGTTCGTACTACTCCCGTCCTTGCCTCAAACAGTAGAGAACTACCTCGAATATTATCATAGATCTTTTCCTTGGCGATTTCCTGCTTAAAAGAACAATATACCTCTAGTGCGGACTTCTTAATCATGCGAATTCTCCACATATTGGTCTCAGCTTCCTTCACCTTCTTCTTAACCGATAATTCTTATTGGTTTGGCCCCCTGCTGTTTTCTAAGTATTTACGAGTCAATTTTCTGGTTCGCTTCCTCCATTTTGTATCGACATTCTTCATGTACAAGTAGCTGAATACCTTCCTAGCCCAACGGTCCTCCCCCATTTTCCTCAATCGCTTCTCAGATTTTATTTTGCTGCTAGCTTCCCTGCCCTCAAATGATGTCCATCCCATATCACCTTGTACTCCCTGATTTGGTGTATTCCCGTGAGCTCCTAAGGCAAGCCTACCTATTCCACGTTGCTCAATTTCTAATCTTGCTTGAACTTCTAATCTCATGCACAAGACCGCATTGCCGAACGTCAGACCAGGAATTATGACCCCTTTCCATATTCCTCTGACAACATCATATCTATTGTAATTCCACAGTGCCTTGTTTTTCATTACCGCTGCATTCCTGTTACCTTTAGTCGTCACGTATATTTCGTGTTCCCTTAGGTACTCGGCCCCATTGCTTATCCATACGCCCAGATATTTGTATTTATCTGTTATCTCTAGCGTGACCTCTTGTATTCTAAGCTCACTACCTTCATAAGGGTGACAGGGGACACCCCTGCCTAAGCCCCCGTTTTGCCTCTGCAGGCTTGGATACCTGTTTTTCCCACTTTATAACAACCTGTTACCTTTATAGATATCCTTTAAAAGATTAATGACTGCATGTTCCACGCCTAGTGTGTCCAGTATTCTCCACAATTCCTCTTGAACCACGCTGTCGTATGCTCCCTTGATATCCAAAAATGCTAGCCACAGGGGCCTGTGTTCCTTTTCTGCTATTTCAATGCACGGCGTCGGTGTGAACAGTTTGTCTTCCAACCTCCTGTGCTTCCGAAGCCCATTCTGCAGTTCCCCCAGCACCCCCTCATCCTCTATCTATGCCTGCAGTCTTTCCTTTATAATCTGCATCGCCAGCCTGTAGACCACTGATGTCACTGTTATAGGACGGTAGTTGTTTATGTCAGCTTTGTCCCCCTTTCCTCTATAGATCATGTTCATCCTGCTAAGTTTCAATTCATCGGGAACGTCACCATCGATTATTAGTTTGCTCACTGCCTCTCTCAAAGCCTGCTTAGACTTCGGACCTAATGTCTTTATCAGCATAATTGAAATGCCATCTGTGCCTGTTGATGTACCACTAGGAACCCTTTTCTCAGGCTTTTCCCACTCTCGTTGTGAAAATGGAGCCATTGCGTCACTTGATTCATCCTTGTCTATTGTGGTGCATAAAGCACTTCTTTGTTGAAAATTTTCTTTCAACCTTATTCCTATATATTACTTAGCTTCGTCCCCTTTTAGCCCAGCACCTTGGGCTGTAGTTATAAACCTCTGCTCTAGGCTCGTCTCATTTCTTAGGGAGTTTAAATGGTTCCAAAATTTCGCAGCTGCCTTTCTATCTTTTTTATGTACTTCTGCCAGCCACTCAGCTCCCTTTCTTCTAATCTCTTCATTGATCAGAAGAGATGCATCCCTTCTACCGCTTAGAAAGGTTTCCCATTTTCTTTCAACATCATCTGTCGTTTCACCCCGCTTCTTAGCATGTCTGTGTTCCCTAGAGGATTCCTGACATTTTGATATGGCTCTCTTAACTTCCTCATTCCACAACTTTTGGGTTTGTGTCTTCTTTTCCGGGGTGACTTGTCACGTGTCTTAGCAAGCTCTAGCTGAAACAGTCTAGATTCGTGTATGTCCACACTGTTTTATTATCCTCTGTGATTACTTTGACAATTTGTTTAGTGGCTCTTTCAATTTGCCTTTCTGGATAAACATTTTCCTGTAGTTGCTCATCTTGTCTCCTTCCCACTTTCACTGCTCTTCCAAAACTTAGCTTGATACGTTTGTGATCACTACCCAGACTTCTGGAGCCACCTTCATCTATGTGCATTCCCCTGGGCTTATCATACATCATATGTGACATCAGTGCATAATCTATCGTCGACTGCAGCCTTCCTACCTCCCATGTTATTTGCCCTTCACGCTTCTCGGTACTGTTACAAATGCTCAAATCAAGCCTTTCACACATATCCATGATCATTTTGCCTGTCGGGTCGGTATACCCATCTATACCTTCTATGTGTGCATTCATGTCTCCTAGTATAATTATGTCGCACTCTCTTCCTAACTCCTCAATGTCCTTTGATACACACTCTACCATTGCCTGGTTTTCCTCTCTGGCCTTTGCTCCCGTCCATAAGTACACCAAACCAAGGAGTGTCATTTGACCTGCCACTTTCCCTTTTAGCCATAAATGTTTCTTGCTCTCCTGCTTAACCCTTTGCCAGTCGGTACTTTTATGAATGAATGCCCCAATACCACCCCCCTTTCTGCTGCCTTCTGTTCTATTACAATATTCCCACGCGTAGTCCGGATTGTTCAGAGGTTGTTCCATGTCCCTGAGATGTGTTTCTACAAAACCGTATACCATCGGCCTCTCTTCCCTTAGCTGTTCTTCTATCTCTTCCCACTTCAGCCTGTTCCTACCACCCTGCATGTTAATATGCCCTATGTCTGAATTGGCTCGGCGCTCGTGGCTACGTCTATTTATGCCCCGGACTCTACCTATCTTAGATACTGGTGCCACTTTGGAATCGTATCTGTCCATACCACCTGTCAAAGAGTCTCCCTGGTTGTTTTCCTCGTTACTAGCTATCCTGCACCCCGAAGGGCCCACTTGCCTTCCAAAAAAGCTACTGCGCATCCTACAAGTCTCCAACTCACCTCATGACCTAGTCGCCTATCGAAGTGAATTCTGTCTCGTTGAAAACCACCCCACCTATGCACCTCTGTTTAGTTCCACCACCTCAAAGCCTTTCTCTCGACTCATCCGCCATATTTCTTGGTTTGCGTTGACAACCGCTCCTTGTAGGTTTCTATCACGCACCGGTACCTCCGGTATCGTGCATATCACTACCTGTACCTGAGGAGAAGTGGCGCGCATGTCATCGATGCCTTTCGCCAGTGTGGTTGCTAGTCCTGCTGTATCTTCATTCAAGACATCGTTTAAACCGCCTGAAATGATCACGAGGTTTCGTCTATCAGCTGTAGTTTTGAGTTTTGCGCTCGCTTGCCTCATGACTGCTTCCAGCTTGCGTCCTGGGAACGCCCCTACTGCAACCCTCTTGTCACTTCTTACCCTCTTTTTGATGGCTTCTGGGCATCGATTTAAATTCGAGTCCCCGGCGATTATCACATGCTGTGACTTTTCAGCTGGAGCGTCCTGCACCTGGGGGCTACCTGCACCTGTGACGCCGGCTGCTTTGTCCCCTCCCCGCCCCACCACTACTTCACTGAAGCTGGGCCTTGCGACAATTGAACCGGCTGAACATGTTTTTTTCCAAACTTGCTTGCTCTTTCTTCTCCGCCATTCTGGTTGCCGGTTCCCTACTGCTCTCTGCGTAGGCCGCTCCTCTGTTCACCTTGGCTAGTGCTTTCTCGGTGGACTTCAGCCTTTCTCCCATTGCCCTCGTTTTCTCTTGCTCTGTCGCCAACGCAGTCTCGAGCTCGGCGATTCTCATTAGCAGTTCACTCTGGGCAACCATCATTTTCTCCATTTTTTCCTCGACCTCACATTGCCTACACTTCGCACCAGCCTCTTCTCCATCCGCTTCTACACTTGGGTCGACTTTCAAACCCACTCCACATCCTGAACACTTTACAGTATTTTTAACCATGTCTTTCTGACACCAATTGTCACTATGACTTGTCTCACTCGATAATTACAAAACTCGAGCCCTGCCCTACGAAGAAGAGAAATTCTAAGCTCTACTACAAAAGTTTGCGTGTTCAATGTACGCACACCTCCCTCACGGGGTGGCGAAAAACAAGAAAAATTCAAACACACACACACGCACTAACTAATGAATACCTGGTGACTGGCCCCCGAAAAAGCCGTACCATAAAATAAGTGCTACGAAGATTTCAACTGCTGCCTTATAATTATAAACACAAGCTCGAACATGCAAAAACACTTATCTGCGCAGTCGATCGGGAGTGCTCAAAAAACACGTTCATACACCGTGACAGTTCGAACCTAACTACCCGAACTGAATGTTCTTGGTCGCTAGCGTCACCTGTGGCGGACGGTGCAACAACGCAACACTTTGCATATCCTCCGAAACAGTAATGCTTAGTTGCAGGTCTCGAACAACTCTCGACTGACGTGGGGCTATAGGCCGCAGATGAAAAACGCTTAGCTGGTACCACGACCTACTGTACTCCTGACCTGCCCAGCTGGTGGCAGTCTACGGAGCTGCCTGCGCCGGCTTGGATGCCGAGCTTCACTGCCTAGGGGACGCTCGAGTTACACCAACTGAGCGCTGGTGGGTGCATGGATATGCAAAGGTTACCGCTGGTTCGAGAAGAATTTCATCAGGCATTGAGTAAATATGGCGGGTATTTTGAATCTTTTTATTTCATGTGACTTTGAGAATCTTCTTTTGCATTTTATTTGACATTTCAGTGCATTATTCTTCAAATAGGACCACAAATCAGATACAAACACATGTATCAGCGTGCAAAACAAGAAAGAATGATGACAGAGACAAGTTGTAAAAAGTGCTGGCCCACCAAACGTTTATTTAACTCATGATACCGGCTGTACGTGCACACATTGGTAGACTTGTCGTACACTCAGCTGGATTGAATTTACTGTCAAGACAAGGAAGGGCAAGAAGTATGACATTTGACAGTGGCCGCGGCATCAAGCGCTCATAGAAAACAACCCAATACAGACAATTTTGCGCATAAACACCTTCGTATCAAATGACAAATGTAGATCGCAGGTACTTGAATAATCAATAAAAAACACTCTGCAACTGGTTTGAAACGAAACAGCACCAACAGCAAACAACAACAGCAAACAACTTTACCGGCAAGACTGCAGCGTTTGCTCTTTTGGAGAGAAGATTAGCCTCTGCAACTTCACGGTTCAGCTTGGCTATTTGCGCTTTTAATTCAGCATTATTCTTTACCATGGTTTGGCATTTCCGGCGCGATGATTTTGCAGAAGTCATCACACGGCGCATCTTCTGGCTGGTTATAGTTGTTTGCGTGTTCAAGGAGCGTCGGTCTTTTTTTTTTTACTTTTTCGCCAGGTGCAGTTTCAGGTGGTTCTGTGCGTTCAAATTTGGTAAAGGGTGCATAAAGCCTGAGGGTGGTCGCGCAGTAGTGTTTGCGGATGGTACTGATGACATGTCGCTCGATGTCAAGCTCTGCTGCGCCGGGGCTGAACCTGTTTTCTTCCTGCATTAAAAATTGCGTTCTGTATTACGCCTTTCCTTGAAATTCGTTTTCATTGGTCCAATTTGTATGCCAGAGCCGTGGGGAGACGCCAAGCATTAAACATTGTTAGTCACTTTTTTCTCTGGGCAGGGTCCATGTTCCTGAACATTTTAACGTTTCAAGGTGCGGCGGACTTTTGCCACGGGCGGCACCATGTACTTTGGGTAGTGTGGAAACGCTGACGGCACAGCATCCGCTTTCAGTCTTTTTATCTTTAGTCCCGGCTTATAGTCGGTTGGAGCAAAGTGCACAGTGCACACTTTCGACCTGTCATTTGGGAGCCAAACATCATTTCCAGCACCTTGAAAGGAAGAAGATGAACATTCAGGGAAATGTTGTGAATAAAATACAAAATTTCTTGTTCTTTTTTAAGGAGTATATCATGCAATTAGAAGTTTACACCATGGTGGCGAAGTGAATAAAACACAGTTATGAAGTGAGCGTATGACTTCACCTCGTTAACCATGTGACACACGTAAATGGCTGAGATACATTAGCACTAAATAAAACGGATGACCACAAGAAAAAAGACAAGGGCACACGCTACTCACAACTTTTCATTAGGACAAAAGTTTTCACGTCCTGCATGCGCGTAGACGGGTAAACTAACACGTTTATATCAGACGCGGTAGCACATAAACTCAAGTGAGAGGTCGAACTAATTAAGCGACAGAGGATTCACTTATGCAACGATCTCTCCTCTTTTTGGTAAAGTAATTAAACTACCAAAGCAATCTCGAAGAAGCTGCTTCTTCCCACAATGGGTGTGTTTGAAAACCTAGTTGCATAACTACATGTAGTGATACGGCTTCCGTATGTGCACTCTTGTCATCTTTTTTTTTTTTTGCTAATAAAAAGTTGTGAGTATAGCACTTCGTCATTCACTTTTTTGAGGTTGTTGGTTTATTAATTTTTTGCGCTAATATGCGTCTCAGTCTGTCATGTACCACCAACCAGCCTAGCAACTCACTCTTTTAAAGACACGTAGTCATTTACAACCCATTATATTTTCAGCATGTCAGACAAGGCCTAATTGAGCAGACTTACCCTTTCTAGAAATCCCCTCGTTCCATTTTTCACCAACCTCGGTCACCGAAAACCCATGAAAAGTGACATCAGAAATCTTCCCTTGCCTTGATTCACTGAAAGTCACGCAGCACACCACCATCGTGATGGTTCATTTGCACCAAGAAACCTCGCTTCGCTGGTGTACAAACTGCACCTACCTGCACGCTTCTATCGCAGCTCGGCACTAAGAGACGGTGGTGAAAGATCGTCATTACTTTTAGGTTAATTAAAAAAGAGGCTTTTATTCATTTTTTTTTTCAATCGTCCAAATTGTATGCATGCGTAAACATTGCTGCTTTTCTCCCGGTGTCGCGCGAGCAAACGACAAAGAAAAAAAAAGCGCGCGCGGCGGCCTATGTTTTGGCCATCAGCAACCGGTACGGATGGGTTAAGTTGTAGCGCCACAAAGCGCATAGCGGCATGCGCCAGTACCAGAAAGGGCATGCTGGCGCTTCGCTCACTGGGCAGGTCAGTACAATACAGTAGGTCATGGCTGGTACCGGCCGCCGCCGTGATGATAGTGTCGGTCGCGAGCGTCACCGAGCGGAGCTTGTTTAAAACTGAAGGCAGGCCAACTCCGCTGGGAGCGCGAGCCATTCCTCAGGCATCTTTCTAGAGAAGGCGTTGCTCAGAGTTATGATTGCGGCACCCACATATAAGCTGTTGCGCTACGGGGATCGCAATGCGTCTTTGAAGATGTGTGGCATGACGGTGAAATAAATTGCATGTCCTCTTTTACACGTACGTTAAATGCGAAGCATTTCTTAGCGAACTTCGGCAACATTGAGCGTATCTATCTATCTATCTATCTATCTATCTATCTATCTATCTATCTATCTATCTATCTATCCGCCTACGAATTTTATGTCTCCTGGCCGTTTCGATATTGGTATTGATACCAAACTTGGTACGGTGTTACATGACTGTATGAAGAACATATTTGACTATTCATAACATGAAAGTCATCATATGTATGTCATGACTGTCATGATTTACATTTCATGGTCCTGCAGCTTTCGCGGTGGTTTCGTTCACATGGCATCTTACAAAACTGGTATGGTATCACATGATTGCATGCCGATCACAAGCGACTAACCCTAACATGAAAATGATGACATGCGTGTCATGTAACAACATGACTACATGCCACGCTCATGATCCGCTCGCAGCCGTTCTGCTAGTGTCACATATACCGAATTCGGTATTACCGTACATGAATGAATGACGAAGGTATGTGACTGGTGCAAACATGAGAATCATGACATGCGTGTCATGTAACAACATCACTACATGCCACGCTCATGATGCGCTGGTGGCCGTTTTGCTAGCATCCCTTACACCTAAATCGGTAATACGGGACGTGAATGGACGACGAGGGTATTCTACTGGTGCAACCACGATAATCATAAGATTTGTGTCATTTGAGAACATCACTACATACCTAGTCAAGAGGCCAATACATTTCGACGTGACGCGGTGCGCGTGCTCGCCGGTGTTGATTTCATCGCGTCACGCCAGCTGCTGGTCTTGCTATATACTCGCTGGCGCGTGCCGCGCTTCGTTGCTTTGACTTTCAGCACGTCCGGCGTCCCTCCGTCACGAATAGAACGAGGAGCAGTGCTGTCTGGTTAACGCATCGGCCCGAAATGCAGCACGCCGAATTTCGCACCGGTTGCCGTCGGGCCGCGCCGATGGACGCTGGTCGCGCCGGTCGCGCCTGGCGTGAAACCATAGATTGCTAACATTTTGCTGACGTAGCGTCTCTGTGGACAGCGTGCGCGCGCGTCAACGCTACGTTTGAGTATATTAGACCCTTCATCATGCGCTCGCGGCTGTTTTGCTAACTCCACGGTGTTCCGCGAGGTAAATAGATGACGAAAATGTATCACTGGTGCAAACATGATAATGCTGAGAAGCGTGTCATTTAAGAAAATAACAACATACTATGCTCTTAGCGCGCTCGCGGCCGTTTCAATAGCTCCACATATACTGAATTCGGTTTCAAGTGACACACCGCCGCGGTGCTCTTGTGGCTAAGGTACTCGGCTGCTGACCCGCAGGTTGCGGGTTCGAGTCCCAGATGCGGCGGCTGCATTTCCGATGGAGGCGGAAATGTTGTAGCCCCGTGTGTTCAGATTTGGGTACACGTTAAAGAACCCCAGGTGGTCAAAATTTCCGGAGCCCTCCACTACGGCGTCTCTCATAATCAAATGGTGGTTTTGGGACGTTAAACCCCACAATTCAATCAATCAATCGGTTTCAAGTGACGTGAATAGATGATGAAGGTAATGGACACATTCAAACATGATAATCATGAGACGTAAGTGACATACGACATCATTTACCTCCCTGTAACATTGTGCTGATTTTAGAATGACATATTAACCTTATTCCTTCGTGCTTCGCATATCATCGATTCCCACTGTACGTGGGATCTACCAATATTTTTTATCTTGCCTTGCACGTATTTGTCATACCCAAGCATATTCATCCTCTGTCACGTGTGAATAACTATTTTTGCAATCTTATTGTGCAGCATTGGGTACAAACCGTGCAGAAGGCTGCGGCGTTGTGCGCTGGCGTCTGCAACGCCTGTCATCTATTGCTTTCTTCGGAGAAGCTTCATAAGGACTCTAAGAGATGTGAAGATAGAGTTATGTGCGTGTCATATTTTCCACGTAGGTTTTTATGTCAACCCTACGTACAGCCGCGGCCACGTCTGTGTAGAGAACGCGAGCAACCGGTTTTTGCCCGGCGGTGGGAACGCTTGAGGCACTTTCGGGCTCTGAAATAGTGTATCAGGACCATGCTTGGTCTAGTTTCCAGGCTGACCACGTCAGAGCACGATACTCTCTGAAGAATTCGTGCCGCACAGCTAAAACCGATGAATCGCGTGCTCTTCACAGACGTGGTCGTGGCTATTCGTGTCATATGCGCGCATCCTCATCTTCTGCCACGTGTGAATAACTATTTTTACCATCTTATTGTACAGCCCTGGGCACACAACATGCAGATACCTGTTGGTACTGGTGTCTGAAATGCCTGTCAAATATCGTGTCCGTCTGAGCAGCTCCACGAAAACTGTACAAGATGTGACAACGAGGCTGGACTTGAACGTTTCACCACGAATTCCCCTAGAGAGCGAAGAGACTTCATATAAAGGAAAAAATAGAAGATTTGATCGTCTCCTTTTTGTCTTTCGTTGTTGCAGGAACTGCGAAAGCAGTGGCACACAGGAGGCTAAATATTTTATCCCGCGTTCTTTTTCGCGCCATTTGTTTCTCACTCTGCCGATAAAATAGGCGAAAAAAGGTATTATGCTTGGAGGGGAGTAATTAGAAAAACAATAATTCTACTGGAGATGAAAAGTTCATCCGATTGGAGTATTTGAGGGGACCGACCGTTCGTCTGGTGACGTGCGACTGTGAAGACTAAGGTTGCACGGTAGGTGTGTATTTGGGGACTAATAGTTGCCCAATAAGGTGTAAATGTGAAGACTAATAGTTAGTCATTTGAGGTGATTTGAAGGTTTAACGGGTACTCGCTAAAGTGTAAATGTGAGGACTAAATGTTAGTCTCTTGAGCTGGTCTGTGGGGACTACTGTTAGACCCGGTTCCATTAGTCTCTGAAGAGAATAATGGTTGTGGCAGTGCTATTAGTCCGCAAAAGCGCGAACCACACACCGTTTTAACACCCTTTAGCCTAAGAGTGTATATTCGGCTAAACTATTTTCTCAATAAATTCAGTCACTGCACCAAGATGAGAGCATTGAATCCGGTCAGTATTGAAGCTAGCTCAGAACAAGTCATGGTTAAATTTTCCCAAGCATTGAAGAAGTTCAGCCACAATTATTTTTCATAAGCCGCAGCATCAGCAAATCGCCCTCATTGCTTTACAGACGCGTAGTGACAACATCATGGCGGGTGCTCACCTCTCGACGTTAAGTTTTTCGACGTAGTGGACACGTACAAAGTGTATTGGTGGCTGTTTAAAGAGAGTTTGTAACAGGGAGTACAAAAGGCAGTCGCCCAGCTTTCGCTTACTGTGCTGAATATTTCGCGCAGGCCAGTTTTTTTGTTAAATATCATTACCTAATCTGAAATATCGAAGCTCAGTATATGCTTGTTTCTTTGTCTCAGCTGCATGTGACGGTACGTGCAGCGAGTAACCGCCAGCGGGCACACTGTTGTGAGTGTGTGGGCCTACATTAGCAAAGATGGTCTACTCATCCACCTTCAGAGCAAGTTCACCGCTGAGAGGTACGTGGCGAATATAAAAAACATATTGATTCCGTACGTTCTGGATGGCCCGTTCCCGGAAGGTGACTACACCTTCCAACACTACAGGTGACTAATCCACACTGGTCGTGTAGTGAGAGCACTTTTTGAAAAGCCTGGTGTCACTGTCATGGAATGGCCGTCTCAATCTCTGGACCTGAATATATATAATCGAAAATATCTGGGGCTTCATGAAAATGTCGCTGGCATACCATATTCTACATGGGATGACGGTTATTGTCCAACATTTTCAGCGAGAGGGATGGCCTGCGGGTGAATACGTCGCTCGCCGAGTCACTGTCTGCCGTTAAGAATAAGCGCCATCATCACTGCCGCTGGTGACATGAAAGGGTACCAAGTGGGATGCGTAACCGGGCGCATTTCGGAGCCGGTTAGCGAGTCTTTTGGTAATGAATTGTCATAAAAAACACACACGCTCTGACTTTGTCCTCGCCTAAGACATTCCTGAATTTGTTCGCATTTGTTTTATCGCCTTAAGGCAGCGCAGTAGCATGGCTTTTCCTGTTAAGTTCTTGTTTTTTTTAAGTCCAATTCTTTTTATTTAAAGTCAAATATCGACAACGCACAAGGCGTGCTAATTGCTATGCCTTATTCGTCCCAACATACTGCGGTGCACACAAAGTGAAGAAATGTTAATGAGCACACACAGAATTACGCTGTTTGGAGAAAACAAACAAGCTATGCTGTCAAACTCTGTTTATAGCACCCCATTATCACAAATATAGGCGGATAGGTGGGCGTTTTGATGAAGCTGCACACAGAAAGAACACACACACACAGAAACACACACACACACACACACACGCACGCACACACGCACACACACACACACACACAAACACACACACATAAGGCGCGCAAACACACAAAAACGTCGTACAACGTTAAGTGGAGATTATAGGCTCAGTTCTTGAAATAACAATAGACAGATTTAGTCACGCGCCCGCAGCAGCCGTGCGGACACTGTTGCGCGTCGCGGCGACCGCAGTCTGCGGGTAGCGGGGCCGATCGCCGTCGCTCCGTCGAGCCAAGGACTAGGGGAGAGCTTTGAGCAAACTTAACGGATTTATTTACATCTTTACAGTGAGTTGTTGAGATGACAGAAGAGAAGAGAAGAACTAGTGGTTTCACAAACCACGAGCGTGGTGGTTGAACTTTACTTAGTTCAGAGCAAGGTTCAGAGCGACGTCCAGCACTCTGCCGCGTCGTTTTATGCCCTGTCGGGCTCCTCCTCTACGAGTCGACCACCAATCACGCACACACAGGTGAGGGGGGGGGGCGAGCATGCAAGGTCCACGTGAACACTGCACTTTGGTGGCGCCAGCAGTCGTGTGTGAGCCTTTAGTCGAGAGTGCCCGCAATCCTGGCCGCATACTTCAAAGGGTCCGCCGATTTTGTTCGCTCAATTAGCTCGCTAATTCATTAGCTCGCAATTTGTTCGCTTATCCGGCGTGGCAAATGACTCGCTGTGTCAAGGCATAGCCCGATCGCTACAACACAACCTGCTAGCCATTTTCAATGACAGGCCGCGTCCCTACGGCAGTTGCAGACACGCAACTAAGTCTGTCTTATGGTATACAGGCGCTCACCAGCAATGCGGCATACGCAAGAGCCGCCATAACAGACGACGCCGTTCAAAACGATTCTCCTGAATTGTCTGTGCACGAGCGAGCTGCTGACAACGCGTGGTTGTAGCGCTGGCCGCATCGCGATGCCATGCGCTGCGAGATTTCTCTTTACGGGTGAAACAGCTTGTACGTGTGTTTACACAATGCAGCCACAAAGAAAGTGCTAATTTACTCAAATAAGTACAAGAGAAAGGTCTGTGCTCTAAGTAGGAGTTAAATATCATCAAGTGAAACAGCTGAATAGGTTCCTCACTTTTTTCATATGTTGTGACATGTGTCTGTGGTGATGAATAATAAATACATATTGTCATGGCCACGGTACTAGAAATTCCAAAGGTGAGCTACTAGTATAATTTGTAGAACGCAATTATTTACGTATTTTGAATACTTTCTACCGAAAACAAGGAACCATAAGTGGACATGGAGGAGCCCTAATGGCGAAAATAAGAACGAAATAGACTTTATAATGAGTGCACACCCAGGCATCGTGCAGGATGTGGAAGTGGTTGGAGAGTACGATGCAGTGACCATAGAATGGTACGGTCTCGAATTGACCTAGACTTGAAGAAGTAACGACAGAAACTGATACGCAAGAAGCCAATCAATGAGCTAGCAGTGAGAGGGAAAGTACACGAATTCGGAGTCTCGCTCCAGTGCAAGTACTCGGCTCTTATTGAAGAAAGCAACCTTAGCGTAAATACGATGAATGATAATCTGACGAGTATCATTACAGAGTGTGCAGTGGAAGTTGCAGGCAGGGTAGTTAGACAGGACAATCGCAAGCTTTCCCAGGATACGAAGAATCTTTTTAAGAAACGTCAAAGCATGAAAGTATCAAGTACAACAGACAAAATAGAACTGTCAGAGCTTTAGAAGTTGATTAATAAGCGTGTGGAATCCGATGCAAGAATGTATAACACGAAGAGATATGAACACGATTTGAAAAATTGAGGAAGCGTCAAAGCAGTGAGGAGGAAACTTCGGATAGAGAAAACTCGGATGTGTGCACTAATGGACAAAGAAGACAAAATAACTCACAGCGTATTTGTCCCCCCCCCCCCTTATGTAATGCCTTCGGGCCTTTAAGGATGCAATAAATGAATTGAAACTAACAATGTGGTTAGGATAGTTAACATGGCGGAGCAGTTTTGCAGGGATCTGTACAGTAGCCGGGACAACCACGACCTTAATACTATAAGAACTAGCAGTAACCCAGATGACACCCCACCAGTAATGATAGAAGAAGCCAGAGAAGCCTTGGAGAACATGCAAAGAGACAAAGCTTCTGGTGAGGTTCAGGTAACATCAGATCTACTGAAAGATGGAGGACAGATTGTGTTAGAAAACTAGCCACCCTGTTTACAAGGTGTCTCCTGACGAGAAGAGTCCAAGAGTCTTGGAAGAATGCTAACATCATCTTAATACATAAGAAAGGAGATGACAAGGACTTGAAAAATTACAGGCCAATCAGCTTGCTCTTCGTACTATACAAGCTATTTACAAAAAAATGCTAACAGAGTTAAGAAAAACTTCGAATCAAATCAACCAAAGGAACAAGCAGAATTTCGAACAGGATAGTCAACAATCGACCACATTCATACTATCAATTAGGTAATAGACAAATGCTCAGAATTTAACTAACCACTATACATTGCCTTCATAGATTACGAGAAGGCGTTTGATTTAGTGTAACTATCAGCAGTAATGCAGACGCTGCGGAATAAGGGCGTCGATGAAGCATATATAAACATTATGGATGAAATCTACAGGGGATCAACTGTTACCATAGTGCTTCATAACGAAAGCAACAGAATACCAATCAAGGGAGTAAGGCAGGGTGATACAATCTCCCTAATGTCATTTACTGCGTGCTTACAGGAGGTTTTCAGAGGCTTAAAATGGGAACAGTTAGGGATACGAGTTAATGGAGAGTAGCTTAGTAACCTGCACTTCGACTATGGCATTGCATTGATGAGTAACTCAGGGGACGAATAGCAACTCACGATTACGGAGTTAGACAAGGAAAGCAGAAAGGTGGGTCTTTAAGTTAATCTATAGAAAACGAAAGTATTTTACAACAACCTCGGAAGAGAGCAGCGATTCGAGAGAGGTAATAGTGCACTTGAAGTTTTAAAAGACTATGTCTATTTAGGGCAGGTAATAACCACGGAGCCGAACCACGAGATTGAAATATCTAGAAGAATAAGAATGGGATGGAGCACATTTGGCAAGCACTCTCAAATTATGACAGGGAGATTGTCACTATCCCTCAAGAGGAAGGTATATAACACCTACATCTTGCCGGTACCTAGCAATGAAACAGAAACCTGGAGACTTACAAAGAGGGTTCAGCTTAAATTGAGGATGACGCAGCGAGCAATGGAAAGAAAAGTGGTAGGTGTAACCTTAAGAGACAAGAAGAGAGCAGAGTGGATTAGGGAACAAACGGAGGTTAAGGATATAATAGTTGAAATCCAGAAGAGGAAATGGACATAGGCCGGGAATGTAGTGCGTAGACGGGACAATCGCCGGTAACTAACTGGATTCCCAGAAAAGGCAAGAGGGTTAGGGGGATACAGAAGGTTAGGTGGGCAGATGAGACTTAAGAAGTTTGCGTCTATGAATTGGCTGCAACAAGCGCAGGACCGAGTTAACCGACGGAACATGGGAGAGGCCTTTGTCCTGCAGTGGACGTAGTCAGGATGATCATGATGATGATGATGTCTTGCAGAAGTTCACGGTTGAAGATCCCAAATTACATATTGAGCTTCTTGGTTATCTTTGTTCATGCAAGTTATCAAGAAGTCAATTTTAAGATATATACATATGAAGCAACTTCGCCCCCTTATCCTTTACTTTCCTATAGACAAAAATACTTGATGCCTACAGTTATACCCATTTCAGCTTCAAAAGTATATAATGGGAAACAGAAAAAAAAAGAAAGGTAAAAGTAAGACAGGCAGGTTAACCACATTGGACTGATTAGTAGAGGTGGTCAGAAAAGGAATTACACATCAATGAACAACTGATAGGTTGTATTCACGTGACAACCACTTGGCGGGTGAGGCAACGAAAAGTGTACAACCTGTGCTGGTAACCACGTGGTCACCATTCTGAAGGCCACCATACAGGCGGCCGGTGCCATTCCGGCAGTTTAGTCCGACGGTTCTAACAGGTGTACACAAGTTAGTGCGAACACGTTGCTATTGTTTTATTTTATTTGCATTTAGGGTATGAGATTAACCATTTGTGAAGCTGCTGCAGCCATGGTCGATGCGTGCTTGACTCGCTTGAGCGTGTACGCCGAAATATTGGCCGCCGATACATAACAGCAATACACGGACAAAGTGGCTCTGTGCAGTGTGCGTTGAGCCACTCATTCTGATGAGCGAGGAGGCCGCATTTCTCACCAGACTTGTTTCGATGGTGTAACACTGAGATAGAAAGGACTGCTTGGTAAGTTCTGTGACGCATGAACTACTCAATGCCAAGAAATTAATTAATGCTTTTCTAGCAGGTTTGTTCATGAACGTTCGCTGAAAGGGCAGGGTGACTGCGTCAGCGTGGGCGTAAAGGTAAGATAATGTGAAGTTATATTCTAAACGTAAGCGCTGAAGTCGAGTTTATTCATGAATTTCATACTAGTGCGATGTTTTACAAATAAAGTTGAAGCAGTGGGCTTAACAGCGCTTGCGATCTTGCACGTGAAAACACCATTGCATGGGGCAATTTAGATTGTGGTAAAGTGCATATGAGGCGGAAATTTAAACGTGGTTGGCTCACCCACAGCTTTGATCAAATTAATAAAAAAGTATCAGGAGCATTAAATTTTACACTATACTAATGTCACAAGCCACCTGTGCTTTGACGCAAGTGTGCTGAGCTAGGTCACTTTAGCGAGAAAAACAAAAGCGTGTGCCTCTCATTTAGGTTTGCAGTGTACCGCGCATGTATTAATATGAATAGTCCAACATTAAGTACTCCTTTTTGTTGTGCTTTTCGCAGATGTCTCTGCCAGAGGGCTGAAACTGACTGCATTTACTGAGTTATTGCGATTTCTTTAATTTTGTATTTCGTTCGTATCTGAATTACTCAACCCTGTCAGAATCCGAACTCCACTAAGTTTTCATTTGTAGGTGAAACACTCTCAAGCAATCACCCCACAGCCTTGTTAAAATCAGTCGGGTGAAGACGACTGAATCACTTTCCATGACGCTTCGCCGCAAGCTGCAGGGTATGGCTACATGGCCGCGAGTAATGTTCAGCAAGGAATAAAATATAATCGGTTTTGCGTTTTCTGGCTCGTCACCTTTCCATCTCGTGCGATAGCTGCGTACAAACACGACATAATCAAACGTGATAACGGATGGTGGGCGCAAAAAGCGGCTGAACTTTAGTAAGACGCAGAGGCACACACATGTGTACATGGTTCTAGTCATGGCGGCCAGAAGTAGTGCCTTCCCCGCATTGCCCGTATGCTGTGTGAATAGCCCACGTGTTGGCTGCGGGAGCACAGGGTTGCTCGGAGGTAAATACCACTTACATTAATGCACACATAACAGTGTTAATCATTCATAGCACTCATAAGTACTCATACCTTCTCCCACTTATTGATACTCACTCACATTCATACTCGTACCAACTGACTCTTATGAGTACTCACTCACGCTCTTTCATACTCGCATTCACTCATACCCGTTAATATACTTGCGCCTTTCAAATTCGTTACTTATGCATTAGTGTACGCCCCGCTGTAATTGTCGTATCTTCTGGAAGAAAGGGATCTATATACACAACAAGGGTTGCAAATGGCTCAAGTAAATGAAATGAGTTTTCTATTGAAAAAAAATATTTGTCTCCGTTCATAGACATGTCCTACAGAAACGAAAATATTTACCTACACTTAAGCACAGTGCAAAATTACTGGTGTAACCATTGTAACAGCCCGTTGGCATTGGCAAGGAAGGCACATTCTCTTTATCATAAGGTAACAATTCGAAAACTGTTTTTCTTTTGTATTAAGTGCGTGTTATTGAGCTTCTGGTAGTCTCTGTTCTATAGAAACAACAAATGCTTCAATCAAAAAAGCCCCGTGACTGTTGGACTCTGCAAACTGAAAGATTCGCATATAAGGAGCACTTTTCCTTAAGTAGTATCAGGCAGTACTTCTTCCATTATATGTGCATCATGAGAGCATTCTCTGTGACCTTCACATGTCACTGACATGCACTAAACTTCAGCTTCAAAGACCAGATGAAATCGTCAGAAATGCAAATTTGAAGTAAAAAGTGTACATGGTTCATAAACGAGTAGTGGTGCGGGTGTGTTCTGTATACGATGCCGTCTTAAAATTTGAGACTAGTTCTGGTGAAAAACGTTTTCTCCCATTTTGTACCATGCATGTGCACAGTGCCATGCGTATTAAAACTTGACATATTCACTTTTGGGTAAAGAGCTTCATTCTCTTTCATTTAGTTATGAAAAAATGTCTAAGTGCACTCATGTGTTTACGCAGTTCAGCCGTAGAGATAATATTGATGTACTTACATCTTTCTGCTGCTACACTTCTACCACTACATTATATGACTCAACGTGTGCCTCACCTATTTACGTGTAATTGTATGTGCTGGGCTTTGCTCAAATCACAGGTGATGAATAATACTTGTGCATCACCACGCAGAAGCTCCCTGTGGAAAATCCCAAAGCACATGTCGAGCTGCTTGGTTATTGGCTTTCATACAAGTTATCAAATAACCAAATTCAAGATACAGATGTATCAAGCAAAGTTTCCTCTCTGCTCTACTTCACGATAAGCAGTGAGTTTTTATGCTAATAATTAATGCCACTGTGAAGTATGCAGCGAAATAAATGGAACAGAAAAAAGAGAACAAGAAGACAAAAGAAAAAAGTGGCCCCATTCCTACATGTTACACTGCAAATGTCGTCTAAAGACGATAGTCTTGCGCCTGGAGAGAGTGAACAGAACGAGAGACGCCAAATTTGGCGTCTCTCATAATCAAATGGTGGTTTTGGGACTTTAAACCCCACAAATCAATCAGAGTGAACAGAACGTTTATTTGATGTTCTGCGCAAAAAATTTGGTGAATGCTATTCTGGAGACGCTGCGCTAGAGTGCTTCGAGCGTGCAGTGGAGGCGAACGATTTCATCGAGTCACGTCACACGTGATACATGAGCGCTATCTGGCAGTTACTTTGGAAAACGAAGCGCTTACGCCTGCGCACCCATCTCGGAGGTGATAAGGTGTAGAACGCAAGGCGACGGGTAGGTACCACCACCGTGTCGTCTTAGCAAAGCGTTGGACACACTTGCCTTTCATGCCCCGCCGTGGTGGTCTAGTGGCTAAGGTACTCGGCTGCTGACCCGCAGGGCGCGGGTTCGAATCCCGGCTGCGGCCGCTGCATTTCCGATGGAGGCGGAAATGTTCTAGGCCCGTGTGCTCAGATTTGGGTGCACGTTAAAGAACCCCAGGTGGTCTAAATTTCCGGAGCCCTCCACTACGGCGTCTCTCATAATCATATAGTGGTTTTGGGACGTTAAACCCCACATCTCAATCAATCAATCAAATCAACACTTGCCTTTCATGCGAGCGTTGCACGGTCATCGCAACGTGATAAATGCTAGGGTCTTTAGAATTACCAGAGTCCTTCGATGCTTTCTGGTCACGAAACTCCGCCCAAAGGTTGATATAGGGACAAAATCTCCCGCTAGCGGCGCCACCAGTCGTAAGGGGGCCACAAGCCGCCGCCAGTGCTGGGATTATATGCGCACAATTACCGACGTTTCGACTTGATTATGTGCGTGCTGTTCTTCCTGTTACCATTTATTAAATGTCACTGAATGCAGCAATGCAATCAGATCAGTATAAACGTGATTCAGTGTCAACTACGAATGAAAGCTGTTTACTTAAGAACGCACGCGTAGTTTGCTTGGGAGTGCGGACCAACCTTATAAATATCAGCGCGTTTAAAGTGTTTTAACACCGCGCGATAACGCATTGTGTTAAGAATTACCTCATAGCCCAATTATATGCGTATTTACGATGTCTGGAAGAGGTACGTCGTTGCTCGGCAGTGTTTAAAGACGATTCTCATGCTCCGTGCTCCCGATGCGAGAATCTACTGCTGGATCTGCTCGACAACGTGTTCGCGCCTGGCCAAAGGGCGATTCTGTTTATGCGGTAGTAAAGCTTTCTATTCTGACACTAGTGCCGAAAATACGGGGAGGAAGGTGAACGGAATGAAACACGACTAGGTAAAACAGGGGAAATCGCATTGGTTTATATCCAGCTCGTCTCTCGCGCGCTGCTATCCAAGTAATCAAATGAAGGGAATGGTCGAGCTAGATGTTTTATTCTAGACCTTTCATTTGAGTCTGCACCCAAATGCGCAGTTGTTCTGGACACACGTTTGTGAGCACCGATCGCTTTCTTGAAGCGGGTACTTTGATGTCGCAGTTATAGCAGCTCAGCGTTTTGCGACCACTTGCTTCGCTATTAAGGGGGCCTCTTGAATAGGCACGAGTTTCACGTGCCTAACATCTGAGTGATCCCTTTTTTACACGCAATTTAGTCCAGACACCCTTCTCTTGACGTTTCCTTATGTTTACTGCTTAGAGCAGCATTAATTACCAGCCGACAACCCACGATTTCTTCGGGAAGGGAAGTACAGCAGCCTAATCTGGAAGTTCCTTTCGATGCCAGTGCTAGCTGCTCGGCGACCTTTGTCCCACTACCTAGGTACCATACCATACTTTTTTATGCTTGGGGGAGGGGGGGGCAGGGTTACGATTTAAAGCATGCAATGAATCTGAAATTTGGTACTAATGATACGCCGCTTAGTATTTGGGTGTGTACCTATGAATGGGAGCTTCCCATCAGGTGCATTTAATGAGGAGCAATTTTGAAAACATGTTTTGTTTACACAAAATACACAGAGAACAACACCTTGGAGAAGAGAAGCACTAGAAACTATTATGGCTGTGTTCAGTAATGTTACACACTCAATGCCTTGTAAGGGGAGGGGGGTGGGCCCAGTCAAGTTTTCTGCTTTCTTTCCCCTCCCGTCCTGCTTTCGGCCCTCCGTCACCTGGATCCTGGGGCATCAAGGGATGGCGGGAAACGAAGCAGCGCACGCTCCAGCCCGAGAACACAACCATTATGCTTAACACTAGGGCTTCCGCCCCCCACTTGCCGGGCATGAACCACGCACGGTTGCCCGCAAGGCTTTGTTTTTTTTCTCCCGTGAAGAAATGTAATATACATTTTTCCCGAAGTTCGGCGCTACTGGAGAAAAAGAAGAGTGACGCATTTTTCTTGTTTCTCCTGTATCCGGTGCTGCAGCCCGTCACACAGCAGGTATTAGGTATTGCTCCTTCGAATTTTCATGCCGTCGACCTTGAACGCGGAGAACTTGCCCTTGAATTTCTCGTGATGTTGATGCAGAAACTTTGTTCGAAGGAATACCGCGAGCTGCCTTTACACAACGCTTTCGAGCTGCCGCCGCTGCCAATGCGTTCCGCCTGGCAATGGCCGGGTGCAACGGAGCGGTGGCCCCCCTATCCCAGCTTGCACCGCGTAGCGGCTGCTCTTGGCAGCATATCAAGCTCTCCCATAGAGTGACGGAGAAGTTTCGTGACCAGAACGGTATCAAAAGACTCTGGAATTACTTATCACCTCCGAGACGAGCGCGCACGTTACGCGCGCTTTGTTTTTCAATATAACTGCCAGATAACGCTAATGTATCTCGTGGGACGTGACTCGATGCGCTCGTTCCCCTCCGCTGCACGCTCAAGCACTCAGATGCAGCGCCTCCGGAATACCATTCATCGTTTGTTTTGCTCAGAACTTGAAATAAACGTTTTTTCCCTCTCTCCAGACGCAAGACTTTCGTATTCCGACGACGTTTGCAGTATAACATGCAGATACGGGGCAATTTTTTTTTATTTTACAATCGCACAAGTATGAACGCTGAATCTTGAGCAATATTGGTAGGCGCTGCGGATGAGGTCGGCCGTTTGGAGTATCGTTTGGCCACTTTGATGCCGTTTATAGTACCGTTAAGGGCGGACAAACAGACAACTGTACAGACAGACAGACAGACAGACAGACAGACAGACAGACAGACAGACAGACAGACCAAAATTGTTTCGTTCAAGGTCTCCAAGAAAGACTATCGTCTTTAAAACGGGGAGGTCAACCAGGTTGAACTGGTTTGCTGCCCATACAGCGTAGGGATGGGAGGGAGTGGTCAGAAAAAGAATTAGACATGAGAGCACAACTGATGGGTATGGACGCTTAACGGTGCTTATTATTGATGTACGGATAGTCGTGTGTAGAGCTGTGTTGTTTTGAGATTTTCAAAAGCGCTTCAGCCCACAGTGCAAATTACGCTTCAATCGTAGTGCTATATACGACAAACTTAAGGACCTGTTTTAAAGACTGAGAACATTGTAGCTGAAACGAATGCTTTAAAATTTATGTCAAAGCTGCATGTACACACACAAGCATTATAAAGGGCAACAAAGGGAGGACACATGAGTTTCTCCTGACGCTTGAGTTCAGAGTGAACTGTGCTGCAAGGAAATTTAACCAATGTCTGTGCATGTAACATTGGCCATTTAAAACTGTCTACCTAGAATGCCTACTGCAAGTGAAGCTATGAAGTGCGCCATAACTCTTCTTTTCATGAAGGGTAATTTTTCAAACAATGAACATTGTTCACTTTCTGTCTCTTGACTTCGTGCCGCCGATTCTCGGATTGGCTTGATCATAATTGTGCAGCCTTTATTTTAGAGAAATGACAAAACTTCAACCTAAAATTGATTTAAAACCACTTTGCAGTGTCATTGCCCTCCCTCAATTGCCACAGCTTGCGATGATTCATGACAAGTCTCGCACACAAAGCGAGCAACCGTATAGAGGCGCCACATACCTCGTGCCTACCCTTGAAGAAAAAGCTGGTCCGGCTTTGAAATGCCTAGTTTTTTCTAAAGAAACTTTGGTTGGAGCTTTCTCACTTCTCCAGTCCCATCACAATCAAGGAGACGCAATGTTTAGCTTAGTCCTTATTTTTGTTATATTGGCAAGTGAATAAAAACGCAATAATAAATTAAAAATATTAAATGTTGTGCAAAGAACACACTTACGCATACGTACTCGAACGTAATATTGCTTTTATTTTGTTTCAGCACGCAACACAAAAGAAGAAATAGCAGTGCGTCAATAAAAGTTAAAAAAACAAAAAGTGGGCCACAGAAGATTCGAACTCGCGCCACTGAGCCGCGCGCGTCCATGAATTTGTTGCTTCTTACTAAGCCATGCAACCACATGATGTGGTAACGTTTTATTTAACTTGTAAACGAGCTTATGCACTATGTGTTCGCATAATTGTGTACAATATGTGATCGCGCTTATTATTGCGTGCATGTGTTTTGTGATTGTATCTACACCGCACGCTTTTCGCGTATCTTTTCACTATAGATTGCCGATCGCTCACACATAAAAACTCGTACTTTTACTCTTGCACTCAAGCTTGAGCTGTTGAAGCTTGTTTCCCGGGGCTCCCTTGTAATGGAGTCGGCCACCGCACGAAATTATAGTGATACGCCTTGAATCCCTGCATCTAGCTGTGTTCCACTTCGTAGTCCACCCGCTCAATCCCAAATCGAGCGCGGGCCGCGATGTTAGCGCGCACGACAGTGCCGCGTGTAGCGGCGACATTAGCTCATTGCTCCTGCCGGTTTGCTTTGGTTCTCTTCTGAGAAAACAAATATGGTGCCTTGAAAGATCTCGTACTACACTATGTGAAAATGTTACTGCTTTGTAGTCATCTTCTCATTAATTGAGAACACAGATACAACTACTTTAGAGCTTTGCTTCGGCGATATGCATCGAACGTAAAACCGCACTAGGTCTGTTGTAGAATCAGTAGAGGCTGTCATCTGCTAGAACAAATACGAAATAAAAAAATCAGCAAAAAAGTGTAAATTTTGTGAATAGTTATTTTCAATAAGCGTTTATCCTTTTTTTAATTATCTTTCAGATAACGTGCACTTTTTCTCTGTATATTATATTAGAGCAACAATTTTTTTTTTCGCAAACAGATCTTTTATTTATTCAATACTGCAGACTCTCCGGTGGTACAATACATATACAAGTATAAATAAAATAATTGCGAAACGTAACAATAAAGGGCGAAGAATGTTGTCTGGTAGGGTAATTCATTCATCACATGTATTAGTAAGACAGTTCCATTCACATATGGTTCTTGGAATGTACGAATATTTCAGTAGGTCTGTGCGAGCAAAATAGGGGATCAAATAGGGCCTTTGGGTTATGGTGTCGGGTGGGCCGGCTACTAAGGGGTGTCAAATATAGGGATGGCTTTATAGCTAGTTTTTTGTTCAAAAGTTGATTAAGGAATTCTAATTTAGCTTTTTGTGTTCGCGTCTGCAATAATGAAATCAAATACGTCAACAGCTAAAGTCACATGTTGCTAGCCTTCTTTGTTTCCACGGGCATGCTGTTTCTGTGCGTCTCTCGTGTGTGCGCCCTACGTCCACAAGAAGATTGAAGGTAAAAACATTAAGTTTAGGCAAGGAAGCGTCATTCCTAGTTCGTACTATGTGCAAAGATTGCGTGCTATTCCCGTGGTTTTTCGAGTGTGGATCAAGTACGAGTCATCCAAGGACTCGGCAGAATGTGCGGGTGCTCAAAGGACTTCAAGGAAACGGTGGAAGCCTGTGTTATATAAAGGATACAAACCAACCCACCCAGCTATCTGTTTTACTGGGGACGCTTGCCTAAAAGCAGTGTTAAAGAAACTAAACGTAAGTGGGACACGCTATCATATAGACTAAGTATGCCCTCAGTAGAAATGTGTTTTGCTGCACTCGAACGAGGCGTCGTGGAACGGCAGCATTACTAGCCTTTGCGAGTTCGGCTACCGATTTACTTTGACAACACTGACACTAGTGGAGCCATGGCGCATGTGCACAGCCTTACTGAAGCTAATTCTAGAGAACTGCGGCAACATGCACGTGTGTGGTGATCGATTTTTCCATATGTGCAACGTAGTGAGGAGGACGCACATAGCGCTTGCTACGTTGTTGATTAAACGAAGCCTGCAGCACCATTTGATGCAAGGCAGCATTTTGTTCACGTTTGCGGGTGATACAATTTGTAACTTGGCTCGATTCACCTAGCCGACCGCCTAAGTGGGCATGATAAGCATATGTTCACGGTGGAGTGATATTATGCTCCTAAACAGTGGCTTGTGCTTATTAAACGTTATAACGTGTGTGCTATAGTGTAGAGCGAGAGGTGTTCGTGCAATCTGTATATCTGCCTCCATGGTGCATTTGCTTGTAACTAATAATGTACCGGGCAGTACCTACATTTTACGTCTGACTGTGAAGAAAACTTGCATGCACAATGTGAGATTTTCTAATCTTACACAACTGCTTTTTATAAAATAGTGTTCTGCCAGCATGTTTAAATATGTTTCGCTGCTGTGTTGCAGTGGTGCGATTATCACGTTCTTATGTAGTTGCTGTTGCAAGCATTTAGAGTTTTGATGCATTATATTTCTCATCATCATCATCATCAGGTGCTTGGCTGTTTCAGCAAAAACGAGGCAAAGAGAAAAGGAAGACGTGTAGTGACAGTACCAGTAACAACTTTTGTTTGCGGTAGAACACCTATGTTGGTATATTTATTGTGACAGCCTTTCTCTTCTGCTTTTTCTTCAATTTATGCTACGGCACAGTTGTCAGCAATACGAGAGGGAACACTGAAATTAGCTTTTGAAGATAATAGTGATTAAATGCCTCGTTGATCTGCAGAAAACGAAAGTAATTTACAACAACATAGGAAGAAAACAGCGCTTCGAGGTAGCCAACAGTGCAGGTGAAGCTGTAAAAGACCACGTCTACTTAGGACAGGTAATAACAGCAGAGCGGGACCACGAGATTGAAGCGACTAGAAGAACAAGAATGGGGTGAAGCACATTTGGCAAGCGCTCTCAAATCATGACTGGTAGATTGCCACTATCCCTCAATAGGAAGGTATATAACAGTTGCATATTGCCGGTTCTTAGCTAACGAACAGAAACCTGGTGACTTACAAAGAGGGTTCAGCTTCAATTGAAAACGACGCAGCGAGCGATAGAAAGCAAATGATGGGTGTAACGTGAAGATACAAGATAAGAGCAAGTGAATCAGGGAGAAAACCAGCGTTAATGATATCATAGCTGAAATCAAGAAGAGGAAATGGGCATGGGCCAGGCATGTAGCGTGCAAGAAGGATAACCACTAATCATTAAGGGTAACTGAATGCATTCCCAGAAAACACAAACGGGTTAGGGGGAGACAAAGTTATCTAGGCAGATGAGATTAGAAAGTTTGCGGGTATAAAATGGCAGCAGAAAGCACAGGATGGAGTTGGCTGTCGGAACATGGAAGAGGACTTTGTCCTGCAGTGTACGTAGTCAGGCTGATGATGACGATGATGATGAAATGCCTAGTAAAGCAAACACAAAGTAAGAACAAGCGACAACAGTATGGTCCATGTGGCCCGAGCACAGTCTCTTATCTTGAAAACGTATTTTGCAAAATGTTGCCTAAGTAAGAGACCTCTCCCTGTTTGAAAACAGTGTTACGTCACTTCGAGCAACGCGCCCACTATTCTCTCCCTTGGTGCAGGAGTGGTTAGCAAGAAAGTTTCGCTGGCGGGATCTTTCTGCATAGCAGGGCTACGTGTATCTACATACAATTGGCAGTCTGTGCTTGTCCCACATTATTGTTACTGATGTTTCTAGTTATTACTTTGTACTGTTCATTACTGCTCATCCCTATAATCTGGCCTAGCTTGCCGCTGTTTTGGACAAAATGCAGTTTGCAAGTGCAATAGTTTTCATAACACTAAATGGTCAAGCAAAAAAATATCTTTTAATATTCAGTTAGTCGGATTCACATCAGAACAACACAACATCATTGATTAAGCATGGATTCGTGTTCTTTCTCACAAGGCTTACAACTTTAAATATCTAAATGAATGGTGTGAATAAAAAACATGGGCTTGGCGGAAATCCCTGGACATGTGTTTATCCATGCTGCATCAGCTGCTTGCTGTTTTCATGGCATCGCGGGAGATGCGTTGGGTCAGTAGAGCAAGCAGGTTGCAACACAGAGAAAATGAAAATATGGCAGCACCTCTTGTGCGTGCTTTACATCCTAAGTATATCAAATATTCATTGTTCCCCGTGTGGCCTGAAATTTTTCAAGTGGCACTTATTTTTGCTTTATATTTGCGTATTGATGCTTTCACAGTAATATATTTGCGTTTGACAGCAAGTTTTGCTGAACAAAAAAACTGATCTCAATAACGAAAAAAAAACAGCCTTCATGCTTTGTCATTAGCATTAGCTGGCGCATTGCTATAGATGACTACACTGTTAATTAGTGGCTGTAATGATTATGAGAAAGTAGCAAGCGGTAGTTTTGACTGAAGTGGTCGGCGATGTCTGTTTACGCTGTACCATGTTGCTTTGCAACCAAAGTTACTTGGACCACGTATACTATAAATCCACATGACCGGTATTCTAAATGAGATTACCATAACACATATCACTGTGTCTTACCATGTGTCTAACAAATGCAGATATCTCAAGATTGCCACTTTAAAGGGATCCTAAACCAAGATATGGTTGAAATTTAGTTGTGGTGTTGCAGCTGTGGATGAGTCCACAATGATCGTATATACGTGATAATTTTTCGATATGCTGCCTCAATAGTAATGTTACAGACATTGCTTTATACAAAAGAAGCCCTCACTTATTTCGCTTTTTTTTCTTACAATGATTCAGTCACCGGCGTGTCTCGTCTCCCTGCCGTGTTCTTCTCCTCACTTTGTAAGGAGGAAGAGCAGAGGGTACATGGACACGTATTTTGAAAAATGTTGACGTAAGGAGAGAACTAAGGAGCTGAAGAGGAGAATGGAATGTTTCTAGCAAAAAATTAAGGGCACCCGCGGCAAGATGTGCGGCTGCACTTGCCATTGTTGATCAGGATACTACTCTGAACTCTATACAGACATTTGCTTAAATTGTTACAAACTAATTGGAGATCGTTTGGCACCCTTTAATGCAGTTACATACAGAATTAGGTTTAGATGTGTAAGCAAAATCTGTTTGCTATAAATCAGTGCCAATGATATGTGAAATTCAGAAAATATTCACAATAAAGCTCAGGAAAAGGCTAAGCGGTTGCCTTTCGAATGTGAAGGAGATACTCTGCTTTTAAGGGGTCAATAGGCATAATCAAATGATCTCGACATTACATGAACTATAAGATATTCTGACGAGGTATGTTTCATGCATATTATAATGAGAAGGGTAGTTAATCGAACTGTTGTCACTTTGCCCTATATTGCTGTAACTGCTTAACATAGGTGTAAGGCAAGAATCGCTTTATGCCTTTTGGTTTTATGTAAATGGCGCGCTTGCCCAGTCGGTGTAACTTGATTTTCATAAAGTTCTAAATGCTTTAAAACTTTCTTGACTATATAGCAAGGCTATTTTTAATATATGCCATGGTAGACGTGACCACACTTGGTGACGTGCTTGATTAATGCATCACTATCACCATCGTAACTATAGTTGCTAGGAAGCATAGTGTGACAAAAATATAGGTAGCAATCATTACTCACTACATACACCTACGTGTCTCAAAATGTGCTAGAAAGCCTAGTAAAAATGTGTGTCGTTTGTGTTTCACTCCAACTAAATATTCTGGCCATACTCAAAGCAGCTTCCGTTCTTTTAAGGTCCTCACGATAATTGGTGGTCAATAGAAGTAATAACGCCATGTGCTCCTTTTGTTGGCGTACTCACCACTCTACTAATGAGAATTAATAGACTACGCTACCCAGGAAAATATAAGGGACGTCATAAGAAGTAATTTTAATGCAATTGTCAAAGAAAGTGAACGTAATATTAACTTGTCGCCAGCCGGCACTTGCCGGCAGCAAGGTATCTTTTCATTTAATTTTTCACAATTACATTACATTTATTGTGATAACACCTCCTGTTGTTTGTTTGGCATCATTGCATGTTAGTTCTTACTAAAATGTGTTCAGCTAAAACAACAAGCCCATAGTTAGTCTTTTTCCCTTTACTTAATATTCTGAAGCAGTGAATCTCATTCATCTTGAAAGTGTGTGACTTGTTTCCTTTTTAATCAGTTGTGCGTGTGTGTTCGTGTACGTGTGTGTAGGTGGGAGGGTACAGTATTGTCACATCATGGGATTTGCAGATTTTCTGAGAACTAAAAGACAATGCTGCCAGGGAAATATAGCGGATATTTTCGAAAGTAGTTATATTGTAATTGTCAAGAAAGTAAAGAGCAAGAAAAGATAACTTGCCATGGGCAGGGACGGAACCTGTGAACTACAAATGAAGCGTCCGGTGCTCTACCAACTGAGCTACCCAAGTAGATGTCCCCTTTCCACTTTGTGCAATACATTTGTGCGCTTAATCATGGAAGAGTAAGTCAGTGTCGCTTGTTGCCATTATTTCCAGTGTGGGACACGTTTTTTGCCTATTCGCATCACGTAGCACATGATCTTATTACGAGCTGGCAGCCTGACAGACGCTGCCGCGTTTAATGCCCATATATACCCCATAAAGTGTACGGGAAGATAGCCGCCGTGGTAGCTAAGTAGATAATCGGCCGCGGTATTCGAAGGCCAGAGGTTTCGTCCCTGCCCTCGGGAAGTTATCTACTTTTCGTCCACTTTTCTTTCTTTACATTTACATTGCATTTACGTCCACTCCTATCTCCTATACTTTTTGGAAGCATTGTCTCCTAATTCTAATTATTATCATTTCTAACAAAGCAAACAGTTTCTAACAAAGCATTTCTAACCGTTCAACTTACACTTCTTTCCTCCTTGCAGTTTTTTTTTTTTTTGTTGCAACAGCGCAAATTTCACAGTTGGCTATTGTAGTGCATACTAGCAGTGCATACTAGTAAGATATGTATTGAAGAAGAATCAATCATTCTGCCACTTTCCGATGGAATGACTACAGGACACGGTGCTGGATGCACTTTGTTATTCTTGAATTGGGCTAGCTTGAATTTAATTTTCATACATTACATCAGCGAAACATGACGATATCACAGGCTTTAATGCCACGAAGAACATGTAGTGAGCAATATTATAAATACAAAAATTGCATAAGTATAAGGTGAAAACAGCGTGCCCTCAACAAGACTTGACCGGAAACATAGGGTGCAGGCATTGTTTTTTCTGACTGTTCTTGTCAATTGTGAGCTGTTTTCACCTTTTTATGATCAAGTAACCAGCTCGAGATGTGTTGTTGTAGTACATAACGACGTTCAACCGAAAACTAGGTTTAACTCAAGGTCTTCATGTGTTTTTCAGCATATAAGGTGACCAGTTTAGGCGTTCAGGCAGACCAGATTGTATGAAGAAAGACACCCATTTAACATATTATTATGGATTAAAGCATAAAGCAGTTAACGGGACCAAATATCAATTTTTATAGTAGCTGCTTCTTTTGTTCAATGAAAAGCTTACTGATCAGAGTGCCTAATCATGTTGTGAATGAAGAGAATATTTAGGGCTTGTTCCTTCTTGTTTAACATGACTTTAATGGAAACATGAAATGGTAACACAGAAAGTGCTAGAAACATTTCAAGAATGTTTCGATCTCTGACTGCTATGAAGTGTCGCACAACACAGGCTGCAAACAGTGGGAGGTCAGCATGAGAGCTTTATATATTTGTGCGCTGCGGATTGCTCGATATTTCTGCAGCTTGATATTTCACACAGTTTGTCATGAACAAAGTGCTGCTATTTGAGGGTTCACTGCTCCGCGTAAACAGCACAGAATAACGTTGGCAAACGTAACATAGATAAATACTGTTACTTTGAACGCTAATTATGGTGCGGGTTAAAGCATCAGACTATTTTCAGTAAACAGACAGGCTACATGACATAGAAGTTTATAGGACCTTTATATGCAATTTAAAAACGCAATGCTACTCAGGTTGCAATAAATATGCGGTCCAACTCACAGATTTTTTATTTCCACCTCCAATCACACGTTCTGGCCATTTTTCAGTCTACTTATTCAAGTAATATTAATCGAAATTTCTGCCTAAGTGGGTTGGTACTGACGTTGAATTTCGTGCATTGCTCATCAGTAGAATGACATACTTGTGTTTTCAAACAGACGGCCCATTGTGGGTTTTTTCCGTCCATGTCCT
The DNA here is from genome assembly GCF_043290135.1 of Rhipicephalus microplus. NCBI lineage: Eukaryota > Metazoa > Arthropoda > Arachnida > Ixodida > Ixodidae > Rhipicephalus > Rhipicephalus microplus. The sequence goes on from NC_134703.1 coordinate 208,653,984, forward strand.
ACTCATGATTACTGCTTGAAATTGATCGGGGAATTTTTGCATATTTTTCAGTATAGGTGCATCATCAGTGTCAGCTTAAGCTATGCCAAGAAAGCTGCCCACATCATTCAGCTAACGTTGTTTCCGTGCGCAACTGTAGTCGTGGTTGTGCTGAATAGCCTTTTTTTTACATACACTGCATAATAAACTTGCTCCTTTCCAGTCAAGTGCATCTTCGGATTGATTGTAAATGTTTGCATATGGGAGGCCTTCAGTTTTATAAGAAATTGTTCAGTGTGCCATGAGAAAACGTTTTCAGCAAAAATTTTAATATCATTTTTTACAATCCTAAAGGCCTCATCCACAACTTTGTGCAGGTGCAGCCTCCTTTGTGCAGCCTCCAGAAAAGACCAAAGACCCCCCAAGCTCTCTTTGACACGAACAGAAAGATTGTGGTTATAAGAAGGAAAATAAGAGAAATGTGCGCCCCGTAACTGTCTGCATCAGCGTGCGACACCTCAAAAGTAGCTCACAAGAGATGGGGTGAGGAGGGATTAAAAGGATAGGATTAAAGGTATAGAGAGAGAGAGATGGGCAAGGACAGCGAGCGATGACATAAGAGAGATACTCTTCCTAATCGAAAGTCTTGAAAACCTCCTGTAACACACGGTGAATAGTATTGGAGAGATCATTTCTCTCTGCCTTAAAAGGGCTATGAAACACTTTTTTGAGTAAAAATGGAATTATTTCACTGGAACAACCTATTGCCTCACTAATTCAACGCCGCCAAATTGTTGACGATCGGCCCAGTATACGAGTAAAGTTACAGAGATTTGGCACACGCTGCAATCGCAAGCTTTCTTCTCTCGTCAAGACGAAAGCGCTGCAAGCCAAGCAGGGAGGAATGGGAGGGGCAAACAAAAAACGTCACGCGCACCTCAAGGCTAGAGCACTTTTTATTTTTTGTTCTTCGAATACGTGGCTTTTCCAGTCCGATCGCGCGCGCACGCGTGGACAAGTGACAGCCTCCCGCGGCGATCTCAGTAACGACCAAGCACGCGCCATGGTCAATCTACGTGTGATTTTTTAGCATCTTCCTTCATTCGTCGAGGGAAGAGAAAGCAATTGTCAGCTGACTTTGATAATTTATTGTGAATTTCAGGCCACGTGCTGCGCTTTAAGATTTGGCTCGCGTGTTCTCGGGAGCCTCAACTACCAATCAGAAGCGTTTTCTAACCATGCTCAAAAAGTGTTGCAGGGCCCCTTTAAACCCTTCTTTATTGGGATTCAGTCACTTTCTTCATGGAGAACTACGGTGGCATTGGATGCACTGTACACTTCTACCTGTATTTTTATGTAGGGCTCTTCTATGCCATGATTCCGTAGTGCATGCTTTAATACTGATGTCTTGACTGAGTCAAACACCCTCTCGTGATCTATGAAGTGAAGGCTATGTATAAGGTTCGGTTGCATACGCACATTTCTATATTACCTGATTGATAGTATGAATATGGTTTATTGTGGAGTAATCTTTACAAAACCCTGCTTGCTCCTTTGGTTGATTGAACTCTAATGTTGTCTTAATACTAATAGCTAATATTTTATAAATAGATTGGAGAGAACGGACAGTAAGCTGATAGGCCTCTAATTTTTCAATTTCTTGGCGTGTCATTTCTTATAAATTCGAATGATGTTGGCGTTCTTCCAAGATTCTTGTACTCTTCCCTTCAAGAGACACTTCGTATATAAGGTGGCCAGTTTTTCTAACACAGTTTCTCCGCCATCTTCTAGGAGGTTCGATATCACCTTATCCTCACCAGCGGCCTAGCCTCTTTGCATGACTTCTAGGGCTCTCCTTACTTCCTCACACGTTACTGGTAAGATGTGGAATTCCTCTTGGGTAATATTTTTTTTTTCTGGCGATATCATTCTGGTTGTTTTGGCTTCCCTACAGCTCTCTATAGAACTTCTCCGCCACCTGTATTATCCCATTCATATTGGTTAGGACAGTGCCTTCCCTGTTCCTTAATGCATAGATTCGACTTTTGCATACGGACAAATTTGCCTTTGCAGCTTTTAGGCTTCTGCGGCTTTTTGCAGCCTGTAAATGCTCTCTGTGTTATACTTTCTGACGTCAGCTACCTTACGTCTGTTGAATAACTTCGAAAGCTCCACTAGCTCTATTTTGTCACTTGCATTTATGGCTTTCGTTGTTTGTCGTCTCTTAAGAAGATCTTTGGTCCCCTGAGATAGTTTGCCAGTGTCCTGTCTAGTGACTGCATCTCCGACTTCCATTGCACAGTCTTTGACAGTACTAGTAAGACTATCGTTCATTTTGTGAACGCTAACGTCAGCTACCTTGCTTAGTGCCTCGCATCTATTCGGAAGCGGCTCTCTCAATTCTTCTAATTTCGCTCTTATCGTTAGTTGATTAACCCGTTACCTGTTCTTTTTTTTTTTTGTTGAAAATTTCTGGTCAAAAACAGCCCATCGTTGATTGCCGCTTTCGATTTTGATTGTACAAAAAAGTAGCTAATCAGTGTTAAAAGTTTTTCATCACATACTCAGTCAAATCAACGGTATAAAGTTTATCTCTCAACAACACTTAGGAAACCAGCTATCTCCTGCTAATAAGATTAAATCCTTATAAACTACAGACGCCAGGCCTTTCTTCACTTGTGTAAGCTAAACCACCTAGGCTTATTTCATTCGGGAAGCTTCGGGGCTATGTGGAAAATTTCACAACGCAGAATAACGCAAAACAGCTTCACTGGCGGGCACTCACAATTTTCGCGTCCGAGCTGTCTTCATCATCACCGGAGGAGCTACTCATTCACCATCATCGCTGTCTTCACCTCCGGGCACAAGATAAATATCTGTACTCGAATTGTCGTCACTCGAAGAAGATGACGAAAACAAATGGCTTGTTTTTCGGGTTCACGGTCCAGCTATGCATGGGTCGACGCCCCCACACGCCGTCTTTCCATATAAAAACCGCGCTCCTGTCGCAAAAGAGGATGAGGTTTGTTTGATCTGTGGGATTTACGTCCCTAAACAACTATATAATGAGGAGGAGGAATAAAGTTTATTATTCAGAAAGGGGAGGGAAAATGGGGAAACCCAAGTTTGACGATGGCTTGGTTGGGGCCCAAAGAAAAGAAAACTAAACTTTCGAGGATATGGTGCCATCTAGTCGATGACACGCAATGTAGCCCACAAACGTGCGCTTCTTGGCGTGAAAACTAGAGGGCAGAACCTGTTCCATTAGAGCTGGTTTTACTCGTTCAAAGCAGCTAAGCGTTTGATTGGCTTCTTGCGTATTAGGTTATGTCATTCCTTTTTTTTCAAATATAGATGAATATGACTTCTTATATTATATGGTCACTGCATCGCATCTTGCCAACTACTTCTGCATTCTGTACCTCTACATCCTTTGGGAAAGCGAGGGCTCATCTGGCGAACCGGTGCCCGTACACAAGTCCGTCGGGCGGTCCCCGGCAAGCTAGGATGTGGGGGGGGGGGGGGGGATAAAGACTACATGCTCGTAATACTCCGGCGTTTTGTCCGTTCCAGGCGGCCCTCAAGGTGTCCCTCAAGGTCACCGACGCTGCGGGGGGTCAACTGGTTCGACCTAAACTTGCTTATTTGGCTCAATTCAGGGAGAATCAAACGGGAGGGTCATTTTCTAACGTGCCTCCACCTGTCAGACTTTAGTGCATGTTTTTCTCTATTTTCTTTCAAGTCACATAGATGGCGCCGCTGTGCTACATGTTATTTTTATGCGTTATTTTAAATGCGAAGCATTTCTTAGCGAGCTTCGGCGACATTGAGCGTATGTAGCCGCCTACGACTTTTAGCTCTCCCGACAGTTTCGGTAATCGTATCGATACCAAACCTGGTATGGCATAACACGACTGTATGGAGAACATATTCAACTAGTCACAACATGAAAATCATGATGTGAATGTCATGAATGTCATGATTTACATTTCATTGTTCTGCAGCTCTTGCGGTGGTTTCGTTAACATGGCATGTTGCAAAACTGGTAAGGTATGGCATGATTGCATGGCGAACACAAGTGACTGACCCTAACACGAAATTCATGACATCGTGTCTTGTAACAACATGACTAACATGCCACGCTGAGGATGCACTCGCGGCCGTTTCGCTAGCGTCACACATACCGAATTTGGTAATACAGTACGTGAATGGATGCATTTCCGATGGAGGCGGAAATGTTGTAGGCCCGTGTACTCAGATTTGGGTGCACGTTAAAGAACCCCAGGTGGTCAAAATTTCCGGAGCCCTCCACTACGGCGTCTCTCATAATCAAATGGTGGTTTTGGGACGTTAAACCCCACAAATCAATCAATCAGTACGTGAATGGATGACGAAGGCATGTGATGGTGCAAAAATAGTTATGACATGCGTATCATGTAACAACATGTCTACATGCCATGCTCATGATGCACTGTGAGCAGTTTCGCTAGCTTCACTTATACCAAATTTGGTATTACGGGACGTGAATGAATGACGTAGGTATGATACTGGTGCAAACATGATAAGCATGAGATACGTGTCATGTAACAACGTGACTACATGCTACGCTTATGATGCGCTCGCGGCCGCTTCGCTGCTTTACATGTAACAAAGTCAGTATTACGTGACGCGGACGGACGACATAGGTAAACGACATATCCAAGCATGATAATCACGACATGCGTGTCATGTAACGGGGGCGCTGGGAGCGCGCAACCGTATAGGTCATGCAGCACACTGGCTCCGACGATTTTCGATGAGAACTTCGGGCTACCTCTTCGAACCTCCGAGAAAATCTCACCACCGTCCCCGGAATGTGATCCGGTTTTTCTGGATACCTTGTTTCGGGAGGTGGGCCCTTCTACGTCTTTCACGGGCCACTTACGTCTCGACGACGCCGGTGGCGTCGCGCGGCCTAACGACCATGGCGCCTCCTGGTAAAATGGGCGGCTGGCCCCGCACCGCAGCCGCAACCGGGGCGGACACCCAAACTGGGTATGATCCTGACAGCATGATGTGGACCACCATTCCGTTTTCGGACAGCCGACCGGAGCTGTCCCAACCATTCAAGAGCACCGCGCTTGCTGCCGCGGTCGCTCGCCGAGAGCAGGCGAGCAACGCACACATGGTGGCCTCCGCCAATGCGGCGTTCCTGGCCGCAGCTGCCGACGCTGATGCTGGAGCCTGCTCCTCAACACTTTCACCGCCTGCGACGCGCTCCGCGGGCGTGCAGCGGGGACACATGAGGCCTGTGTGGCAGCCTCCACCCCTGCCAAAGCCGAAAGCAATGGACTTCGTCGTTGTGCTCAAGCCCAGGACCCAGCTGTCCCTCGCAGCCGTTTTCTTTAAAAACGGGGCCTGTAGCGTGCTCATCGCCCACCTCGGAGCGACCGCGAAGCGGCTGGTCACCGTTGTGATAGTTCGGGACCAAAATATCATCTTGGTGTACGCCTCGAACCCGCATTTAGCGGACAAACTTATCGGTGAGTTTGCGGTTCCCTCACCTGTCGGACCAGTGCCCTTGTTTGGGTACCTGCGTGCGGACACTCAAGACACATGTTATGGAGTAGTGACGGTGCTGAAAGGCTTTACTGGCTCGACGGCGAGATCCTTCACGTCCGGCGACTGGGCACCTCTAATAAGGTCCGTCACAACTTTCCCGGCATGGTGAAGCCCTGGTACGTCTCCTATGACGCCCTGCTTATCCCGGTGCAGTCTTACAATGAAACTGTGCCATCCTGCAGTCGGTGCGGCTCCGTTGGGCATCAATCCGATGCCTGTCCCAGCACTAAACCAGACATTTGCGGCATGTACGGAAAGGCGGTGCCACTCACGGATGGCGCCCGCGCTCCTCACGAATGCACGCCCAGGTGCACTCTGTGTGCTGGACCCCGCGTCACCGGGAACCGGTGCTGTAAGGAACGCTACAGGGCGCTGCCACCCAAGCCGCACAATGCTCCATCGAAAGGTCAAGCCGGCCCCAAGAAGAGAAAACGTCGGTGCCCAGGGAAGCCACAAAAATCGTGCTCTCCGGGCACCGCCGCAAGGGGCTCAGCCTTCTACCACCAACCCTGTCCCGTCCCAGCACCCTGGTGCGGCTGCTCTCGGGCCTTCCCGGAGAGGCCCAACTCCGGACGGATCTCAAGACAAGGGGCCTACTGTGGGGCAGGGTTCGCCCGACCCGCCCAAACCGAACCCGCCGTCACCAGGACACAAATCTGCTGGTCAGGGGGATTCATCGTGGGCCACCCGCGTTCGGCAGGGACCCCAGGTGAGTGGCTCAGGCGGGGCAGCCTCCCCGTCCCCACTCTCCATGATCCCCCGACCCAAACCGCGTACCCCTTCTGCTCGCACCTGAGAACAAATTGAATTCCGCGAGTTACAGGCCCAAGTTGCCTCGTTAACGCAGACAGCGGAGGCGATTGCGAACCGCTCACCCTTACCTACTCCGACATCCTCCGGGCATGCGCTGGAGGCGATGGATAGTGCCCCCTCTCAACATGGGGACAACGTGGGGCTCCTCGCACCGATCGAGGCACGTCTTAGCAGCTTAGAGGCCCAGAAGGCGTCCATGGTGACCACCATTGAGGATAGGTTGGCTGCCACAATTCAAACCGTTTTAGACCGCATCCCGGGCATGATAGTTGCCCAGTTGCCCCAACTTGCTCTTAACACCCGCCGGTCTAAGCTTTAGCGGGTGTCTAACTCTCAAGCATCCTGGCCCCTTTCCCAGGTGGTTGCGGTAGACGAGCAGGCTAACAGTTCGACTGCGACCTCTGAAGTGAGCACCGGATCCAGCAGCGGAGCCCCAGTGAGCCTCTTTGCCCTCGTGGAGACCCCCCCCCCCCTAGAGTACGCTCCAACGATGGCGAGCAACGGCCCTAGATCGCACCGCCGCCGCGCTAATTCGGATCTTTTTACAATCCTACAGTGGAATAGCCGGGGATTTAAGGCACGCACTAAGCAGGCTGCTCTCCGGCTCCATTTAGAAACCTATCCACATTTGCATATGGTAGTGGCCCTCCAGGAGCCGGGCGAGCACGCTGCCCTCACAAATTATACCGTGCATCAAAGGGATGCGCCAACCGCGCTCTGCGTGCATAGAAATTACACCACCAACCAGGTAGATCTCAACTGCGATCCGCTTTATTCGTATGTTATGGTGACTATCCTCCCACTTAGGAAGCATAACGCGTCCCTACACTTCCTCAACATCTACAGTTCGCCCGAACTCCGTAACGTAACTTATAATGCTGTCTTTAGCAAAGCCCTTGCAGTGGCAGGCAGGGTACCGCTAGTCATTGTAGGTGACTTTAACGCCCCTAGTCCCAACTGTGGTTACCATAAGGAAGAACGGCATGGTAGAAAGTTGGCAGAGCTTATTTCTACCCTGGGCCTCACCATCCAAACCGACCCTGCACACCCAACCCGCATTGGTAACTCTGTAAGTCGATACACTTGTCCTGACCTTACACTTACCAAGCATATCAGGCATGCAGACTGGCTCAACCCTGAGGAAACTCTCGGCAGTGACCACTGTATTCTCCTCACGACAATTCGGACGGATCCTCTTACCCGTCCCCACCAACATGCGAAACTTCCGGACTGGACGAAGTTCCGTTCAGAGTACACGACTCCGACTTCCATAGCTCAACAAGGCTAGGCCAGTTGGACTCAGCACCTTGTGACGTCACTTCGCTGAACTGAGCAGACGGTTAAGCTCTCAGAGGCCACGCCGGCTGTAGATGAACATCTCCTCCATCTACTGGAGGCTAGGCATAGCCTCGTCCGCCGATGGCGCCGACAGAAGCATAATCGTCAGCTCAAAATCCGCTTCGCAGCCCTCACCCAAGACGCAGCCGAGTACGCGGCCCAGCTCGCTGACTCCAATTGGGTAGAGCGCTGTAACAATGCTGATAAGCATATGTCAAACCGCAACACGTGGCGTTTTTTCAGGGCCCTCATCGAACCCACCCAAACCCACACAGAAACGCAAAAGCATCTTCAACGCGTGCTCTACGCCTACGCGGGTGACGCGGATAAATTGGCACAGGCTCTTAGGGATAAATATCTCTGTGGCCGGCAGGACCCCGTCGGTCCGGCGTACTCATATGCAAGCTCAGAGAACGCAGACTTGGATTGTTGCTTTGAACTCCACGATCTGAACGCGGCCCTATCCAAAATGAAGCGAGGAACAGCGCCGGGTCGTGATTGAGTGACGGTTAAGCTTTTAGCCAACCTCACAGACCTGGCATACCTTCACCTCCTCGACTACTTCAATCGAATTAGGGAGGAGGGCTAACCGCTCCCGATTAATTGGAAAATGGCCCTGGTTTAAACTTTTATACCCAAACCGGGCAAGTCAATAAATATCGAAAATCTTCGACCCATTTCCTTAACCTCGTGTGTGGGGAAGCTTATAGAAACAATGGACAGGGATAGGCTTTCCGATTACCTCGAGGCCCGTCGAACCTTTGCCGACACTATGTACGACTTCCGTTCACATCGCTCTGCTCAGGACATTCTCCTGCCACTCAACCGTGACGTTATTAAACCGGTAGAACATCCCAGTGACGACAAGGTAGTCCTCGCCTTGGATCTCAAGGGAGCTTCTGATAACGTTACCCACGAAATAATTCCTACCCATCTGTCCCAAAGAGACTATGGGCGTAATGCTTTCAGGTACATCCGTCAGTTCTTGATGGAACGGCAGACGTACCTCCGCATTCAAGACAAGGAGCACGGTCCGTATCTTCTAGGTACTCGAGGGACACCACAGAGAGCTGTCCTCTCTCCTCTTCTGTTCAATATCGCCATGGCTCATCTCCCCCCACTGCTGAAAGATATCCCCGGTGTACAGCACGCTCTGTATGCTGACGATATCACGCTGTGGGCAACACACGGTTACATTGGCAGCATTGAGGCCAGCCTGCAGCAAGCAGCATCGGTCGTGGATGACTACGCTTATCGCTGCGGCCTCGAATGCTCCCCCACGAAATCGGAGTACGTGCATCTTCGCCCTAAACCAAAAGACACGACTCAAATCATACTTTCCCTGCGCACCGGGCCTATCCCGGAACACGAAGAAATCCTCGTCTTAGGGCTCTTTATACACGAGAACCGGAAAGTCTATACCACTCTGCGCAAATTACGTACGGTCGGGGATCAGGCGGGCCGCATGGTCCGCCGAGTCTCGAACAAGCGAATGTGTCTCAGATGCCGTGATGCTCTACGCCTCACCAACGCTTTTGTGACCAGTCGAATTCTTTATTCGACACCCTACCTACGTTTGCGCTAATACGATGAGAACACGCTGGACAGCATTCTCAGAAAAATATACAAGCGTGCCCTAGACCCCCCGATCATGACGTCTAACCAACGTCTTGCAGAGCTGGGCATGAGCAACTCGTATGGGGACCTCAAAGAGGCCCATCTCAACAACCAGTACTTTCGGCTTACCAAGTCGCACGCTGGGAGATGTCTCTTACGCCGCCTCCATATCTTTTACACCTACAATGCAAAGGAGTGGACCACGATGCCAGATGACTGGCTTAGAGCATCTACCCCAAAACATGGCTAGGGGGACTCATGAAGGCAGGCGAACTGCGTGGGTTACAGCTTTGCAGGGACGCTATGGGTCCCGTCTTGGAGTCTTCTATACGGACGCGTCCGGCCCTCACCAATGGGGGTGGTATATGGTGGCCATAGTCCAACAAAACTTGCCTGTCCAAGGGCTTACATTTCGAGCCACGGACATCACTCATTCGGAGGAAGCCGCCATAGCTCTCGCCGCAGCGGAGCCCGCATGGAATGGAATGAAAAAAAACTTTATTTCAGTCCTGCAGGACGCGCTTAGCGCGTAGCGGGCGTCTCCCACGTAGGGACCGACAGGGAGTACCTGGTGGCCGCTTCATGGGCCTGCTGGACGGCCCATTGCTGGTCGGCGAGAAGTGAGCTGCTCAGGGACCTCTCCCACTTGCTTGGGGTAGAGTCGGGAGGAGTTGTTCTACACTCCCAGAGCATGTGTGCGAGTGTCGCTGTGTGTCCACATGATGGGCATGTGTCGCTGGAGTATGCATCAGGATAAAAAATTGCCCGCAGCTTCCCTCGGGGGAACACTGAGGAGGATGCGGACCATATAATTGGTTAACGGGGTGTTAAAGTGCGACTTACTTGGGTCGATGGCTAAATTGGTTAACGTGGTTGTGAAATGGGGTGTTAAATTGCGACTTACTTGGGTCGATGGCTAAATTGGTTAACGTGGTTGTAGGAGGGGGTGTTAAATGAGTGAACACGTACACACGTATGCGAAAGGGCGGCGCTGGTCGAAGAGACGTCGATCATTGTGTTTGTGGATTCGCTGGAATTCATTTCACCGCGACCTTGGACAAACCAACCGACGAGCGGCAACTGAGCGAGCGAGCGCCGACCTTGAGTATATATACAGCACGACGGCGCATGCACTGTCAGCTGTTGAATATTCTCGAAGCGCGACGCCACATGCGCGTCCACTGGAGAATCAGGAGAATTGTAGATGTCGAACGCGGTGTGTAGAGGAGGAAGGGTGCACAGATGGTGGAGGAGTGAAGCGCGCGCGGTGTGTAGAGGAGGAAGGGATGCACAGATGGTGGAAGAGTGGGCGACGGCGCGACGGCGCATGCGCGCGCGTCAGCTGTCGAATGTTCGAGAAGCGGTGCGGACGGCGCACTACAAGGCGCGAGTATAAGATCCTCCGCATCTAATAAACGTGAAGCGTGGCAAGGTGTGGGTACGTGTATGTCTGTAATAGGCGTAGGGTTAATGCCTGCGGTCGGTTAAGTTTCGGATGTGGGGGTGGAAAAATGCGGCGTTCCAGATAACAGTGCTTTGTGATTTCATTGTACGTAATTGGTGCACCCCGATTGCATCTCGGTTTATTATTACAGATTCGCGGAGCGCGTGTCAGAATCTTGCTAAAGGTCGTATCACCGTTCGCGCTGCTCAAATCTTTAAGTGCTGTGATTACATGGACCACCCTAATACACGTTTCGTTATCTGGACTCCCGCTCACGCAGGACTAGGTGGTAACGAGGCTGCCGATGCCTCGGCCCGTGCGCTTGATTTCCAGGACCCGCCTCGCCTTTCATCGCCTATGACTCAGAACCTAATCCGGTAACCTCTTTTCGCGAAATTACAGTGTTGTACAAATCGAACAGGCTCCAATTTCCGCCACCAGCGCCGGGCCTGACTAAGTCTGACGAGCGCTGGCTCTTGCACCTTTACATCAACACAGTATTGTGCCCGGCTATACTTAAGCACTTCAATCCGGCTTTCTCCAGGGAATGCCCGCACTGTGCCTATCCGCTTGCGGATACTTTTCACATGGTGTGGGCATGCCCTTTTAACCCGGCGGTCCCCCCCAATCACTTGCCCTACACCCCCTACCCGAGAGAGCTGGGAGGCAGTCCTGCTCGGCTGCTTGGCCTTGGCGGGCCAAAGAGCCCTCGTGACCAGGGCGCGTGCCGCCCTGGTCACGAGGGCTCTTTCAAATCTTCAGCGCGGTGCAAAAGTGCCGCCTCAAATGCGTCATGTGCTGTTCTGCGCGTATGTATTGCATCGCATGTGTGTTCTATTTATGTATGTTATGTATAACTTCGAGTTGCTGGTTACAATAATACCGAGAAATTATCTCGAGACCTGTACGGTACTTCTTTTTTGCAAATAATTGTTTGTACTTCCACCCTGTAACGGCCCACTTCTGGGCTAACAGTATAAATAAATGAATGAATGAAATGTGAAAACATGGCTACATGCTGCAGTCAAGGCGCCAATACATTCGACGTGACGCGGTGCGCGTGCTCACCGGCGTTCATTTCATTGCATCACGCCGGCGTTGCCACGCCAGGCGCTGGTCCTGCCATATACTCGCAGGCGCGCTCAGCGCTGCGTTGTTTTGACGCATGCGCGTTTCAGCGCGTCCGGTGTCCCTCCGTCATGAAAAGAGTGAGGTGCTGTGTTGTCTGGGTAACGCATCGGCGCGGAATGCAGCGTGTCGTATTTGCGCCAACGGACGCTGGTCGCACCTGGCGTCAGACTATAGTGTTCGCGTTTTGCTAACGTAGTGTCGCTGTGCCCAGCGTGCGCGCGCGTCAACGCTACGCTGGAGTATATTGGGCCCTTCATGATGCGCTCACGGCCGTTTTGCTAGCTCCACATGTACCAAATTTGGCGTGACGCGACGTCAATGAATGAAGAAATATATAACTGGCGCAAACATGATAATCCTGAAACGCGTGTCATGTAAGAACATGACAACATGCCACGCTCATAGCTTGCTCGTGGCCGTTTCGCTAGCGCCCCAGGTACTATAAATTTCGTATCACGTGACCTGAATATATGACGAAAGTGGACACGGCGGCACCGCTGTGACAATGTCACCGACTTTCCCGTTCCTTGTGCAGGCTCTAGCTGGATGCTTTTGGATCAGCGCTGCTGAAACTTTCACGGCAAATGGACGCTGCCAGCCTGCATCGCCTTCGCTTCTGCCAAACGACGTCCTAGGCACAATCTTGGATGACAATCTTCTGCGGCGGCTGCCACACGGAGAGTATGGCTACAGCGCATCTTCTTCCCGCACCGTGACGTCACCAGCACATCCCGGACCCGCTGGCTTTCATGCTTTAAAAGGGACGCTCGCTTCTGCAAGCATCAGTGGACACTTCGGCACCGCTGTGACAATGTCACCGACTTTCCCGTTTCTGGTGCAGGTTGGTGATCGAAAATACTGTTTTCGTAGTGATTACCTGTGCTTAGTGGTGTTGCCGTGTCCACATACTCTTCTTTGTTGTTTACCTGAATGTTTTGCCGTTGCCAACTTGCTAGTGTCACTTTCGGGTGATGTTGAAGAAAATACCGGGCCTATCACTGAAGAAAAGCTTAACGAAATAATTAAGACACAAAAGGCGGTCCTGGAGAAAGTAACCAAAATCGAAAAAAAACAAGCATCTTTTGAGGCTCGGGTAGAAGGCAGGCTTTCGAAAATAGAGGACAGGCTAGAAATTCTGGGTGAAGCCCCACTCAGGCTTGCTAGCCTTGAGAAGTTTGCCAGTGAAGCCGAAGCCTCAATAGCAACTGTTAGTCAAAAAGTTGATGAGTTCGTTACTAAGTCGTGCACCGACAGGAATGCCCTCCTCAAGCGACTTGACGATCTCGAAAACCGCTCTCGGCGGAATAATCTTATTATCAAAAGGATAAAAGAGGACATGAATGAAACTGAAGATGTTTTACGTGAGAAGGTTAACGTCGACGTTTTTGATAAGCTGCTAAACCTTAAAATTAACTCGGTTGAACGAATTCATCACTTAGGAGCAAAACAGGGGGGAAGGCAAAAATAGGCCCGTTATCTTGAGAGTTTCAGATTTCAGAGATGAGACTTATATCCTACGAAACTGCTTTAAACTGCGTGGTAAGGAGGTCAGCATAAACGAAGATTTTTCTAAACTAGTTGTTGAGACACGCAGAAGGCAGTGGGAGTCTAGTGCTGAGGAGAGAAAAACGGGGGCCAAGGTTAAGCTTATTTTTGACAAAATGAAAATAAATGATGTGGTGTACGGTTGGAATGGGGATACTAATATGAGGTACATATGTAAGACACCTTTCGAAACAACTGACAGGCGTCGTGATGGCGACTGACGGTGTCAGAGTAGTTTTAACCGGTTAAAGTTAATAAATATTAATGTCAGACGTATTATGATTAAAATGGCGGATCTTGAGGCTGTGGTACTAGAACACGATCCCGACTTTTTAGTAATGACCGAAACATGAAGAAAGATGTACTGGATGCCGAGGTTACTCCTCCCGGATACAAAAATCGTGAGAAGAGACCGTGAAACAAAAGGAGGAGGTGTGGCCATTTTAATTAAAGAGAATACATTAGTTAGTGTTCTTCCGCATGCTATTGACGTCGAAGCTCTTTGGATTAAAACCACGCTCAGTAATCGCTCGGTATACATTGGTGCTATGTATAGACCTCCGAACTCTCCAGTGAATGCACTTGATAGCTTAAGAAGCTTTATGGATTCCCATCTGAAGCCTGATATTATCCTTATAGGAGACTTTAATCTCCCTGGAATTAACTGGTCGACGCTCACTTCAGAGGGAAGCGAAGTCATTAAAGGTGATCAGCTGCTAGAGCTCGCTTTCTGCTACGATCTGACTCAGGTCGTCTCATCTTGTACACCTGTGGGTCCAACCACTTCTTCAGTGCTTGATTTGATGTTCTTATCTGGATCACTGCTCCCGTTTCTTGGTATGTGTGAAATTGAGGACAGTGTTTCTGATCATAAAATGGTTTTATTGTCTTTAGATCTGTATGTCAATGCCATGCACAATGATGAAACACTTATGATACCAAATTTTGGTGTCGCAAACGACTTAGCCATACTAAAACATCTGGAGCAGTCATATTATTCATTTCTGGAAATGTACCGAACATCTCGTACAACAGAAAAACTGAGGCAGTTTTTTTCATTTTACGATAATGTTTTGCATCCAACAATTCATTCCCAAACGTCGTAAAAATGTTAGAAAACGCAATCCTTGGATTACGCGCGATATAATACACGATAAAAGAAAGCTTAAACGCAAGCGAAAGACGTGCTCTGTCAATCCAAGCATTGAAAAAAAGAAGAACATCCAGGTTTTAAGTAAAAGCCTCCGGCGAAGTGTGAAGACTTCTAAAAATAAGTTTTATACCTCAACGTTGAAACAATTTCTGAAAGAATCCCCAGACAAATTTTGGAGGTACGTGAATCCTTTGACCAGGCCGAGTACTATGCCTAATCATAGACGTAGCAAGGATCAGGCAGAGGCGTTTGATTCCTTCTTCTCGTCAGTTTTTACAATCGATGATGGTATTGTACTCAACATCAGCGATTCCTTAGATAGGATTCCTATCCAGGATATAAGCATCAGTGAAGAGGGCGTTCTAGAGCTCTTGCTTCATATAAATACCAAAAAAGCCCTGGTCCTGACAATATTCCCAATGAATTCCTTTATAAATATGCCGAATGGTCATCACAATTTTTAACATTAATTTTTCAATCATCTGTTAATAGTGGCTCTTTTCCGAGTGCTTGTAAACATGCAAAAATCGTGCCCATACACAAAAGGGGTTCCGCATCTCACGCTAGCAACTACCGACCTATGTCGCATACAAGCACCTGTTCAAAAATATTAGAGCACATTGTATCAAAGCACTTGCTAACCTATCTCGATGAACATAATTTAATTGTTTCCTGTCAGCATGGTTTTAGGAAAGGGTTATCTACCGTTACTCAGCTTATTGAGCTTGTACACGACTTATCTAGCACAGTTAATACCCGTGGTCAAACTGACATAATATTTTTCGACTTTCCAAAGGCTTTTGATAAGGTGTCGCACAATAACCTCTTACTTAAAATCGATAGTACCTTTAACAATTCTGCCCTCACCCGGTGGTTCAGTTCCTATCTTGCACGCCGAGAACAATATGTCCAACTAGGGCACCACCAATCTGGTTTATCGCCTGTGGTATCAGGGGTGCCCCAGGGTGGTGTCTTGGGGCCCCTCTTGTTACTGGTGTTTATAAACGATCTGACAAAAAATATTACTACCCAAATAAGAATGTTTGCTGACGATTGCATACTATACAAAAATGTACAGTCACCGAGTGACCAGGCCGAACTTAATCTAAACTTAGAGAGAATTAAAAACTGGTGTGATCAGTGGCAAATGCAACTTAACCCAACAAAAACTGTTTTTATGTCCATTTCTAGAAAAAAAAACATTCTTAGTTATCCGTACAGTATTAACGGTCACGAACTTGCTCAGGCTAAGCAATATAAATACCTGGGTCTCATATTTACACCCGACTTGGGTTGGAATCTTCATGTTGAGGAACTTTGTTCCAAAGCTAACAAGGTGTTATGGGGCCTGAGACGTAACCTCCACTGTGCCTCACCCGAAGTTAAAACTTTAGCTTATAAAACTTTGCTAAGACCCATAATCGAATATGCTAAAGTAGTGTGGGATCCCTATAACCAAACTAACTGTTTGAAACTTGACAAAATACAGCGACTTAGTTCTAGGTTTATATTTAATAAATATCATCATTTCCATTCACCTACCAAATTATGCAAACTTGCAGACCTCCTACCTCGACAAAAACGCACCCAATATGAAAGGCTAAAATTCCTTTTCATGATAGTTCATAATCACGTTAAAATAAGCTACGACAGGTACTTTGAAATCAAAGCACAAGAAACGTCAAGACACAGACACAGTATGTACATGCCGCCCCCCAAAGTTCATAATGACTGTTTCAGGTACAGCTTCTTCCCCAGGGCGATTCAGCAGTGGAATCCGTTACAAGATTCGGTTGTGAAAATCAAATCGCTTACTGACTTTTTAGAAGCAATAAAACATATAGTGCACTCTGATACCATGCGCTAAGATTGTGAATATGTGTGAATTACGAGCTTTGTAACTAGGCTATGATATTTATTATGTGTTTTATTATGCGCAAGATATGATGTGTATTTCGGCAGTGATGCTCTCTTTTCTTATTTTTCACTAACTTCTCTGTAATCTATATGCTTAGCCATTATGATATATTTGTTGTATGTGCTCTGAAATGATTTGTTCCAGTAGTGAAGGTTCTTTTCCTTATGTTTCTCATATGCACATTTCTGTTTTATATGAGTCAACTCTACTCCCGTAATAGCCCGCAAAGGGTTGATAGTATCAATAAATGAAATGAAATGAATGAATGAAAGGTGAACGACAGATCCTAACATAATAATCATGACACGGAAGTCACGTGTGGCACCATTTACCTCCATCTCGTAAAGTTGTTTTGATATTAAAGTGACATATCAACATTTCTCATTCGTGCTTCGCGTATCCTCGATTCCCGCTGTACGAAGGATCTGCCATTTTTTTAAATGCGAAGCATTTCTTAGCGAACTTCCGTGACTTTGAGAGTATCTATCTATCTATCTATCTATCTATCTATCTATCTATCTATCTATCTATCTATCTATCTATCTATCTATCTATCTATCTATCTATCTATCT
This sequence comes from Rhipicephalus microplus, assembly GCF_043290135.1. Taxonomy (NCBI): domain Eukaryota; kingdom Metazoa; phylum Arthropoda; class Arachnida; order Ixodida; family Ixodidae; genus Rhipicephalus; species Rhipicephalus microplus. Next base: position 208,671,096 of record NC_134703.1, read on the forward strand.
ATCTATCTAACCGCTTACGACTTTTAGTTCTCCTGGGGTTTCGATAATCGTATCGATACCAAACTTGGTATGACGTAACATGACTGTATGAAGAACGTAGTTGACTACTCATACCATGAAAATCATGACATGTATGTCAGGAATGTCATGATTTACATTTCATGAACCTGCATCTGTTGCAGTGGTTTCATTCACATGGCATGTTGCAAAACTGTTATGACATGACATGATTGCATGGCGAACACAAGTGCCAGACCCTAGCACGAAAATCATGACATGCGTGTCATGTAACAACATGATTACGTTCCACGCTCATGATGCGCTCACGGCCGTTTCGCTAGCACCACATATACCATATTTCCTATTACACTACGTGAATAGATTACGAAGGTGTGTGACTGGTGCAAACGTGATAATCATGAGATGCTTGCCATGTACCAACATGACAACATGCCACGCTCGTGATGCGTTGGCGGCCGTTTCGCTAGCTTCACATGTACCATACACGGTATTACGTGACGCCAATGTATGACGAAGGTATGTGACTGGTGCTAGCATGATAATCATGCAATGCGTGTCATGTGAGAACATGACTACATGCCACAGTCAGGCGCCAACACATTTAGGTGTTAGGTGGTGCGCGTGCTCGCCGGCGTTCATTTCGTCGCGTCACGCTGTCATTGCCACGCCAGGCGCCGGTCCTGCCATATACTCGCAGTCGCGCGTCGCGCTGCGTTGCTTTGACGCATGCGCATTTTAGCGTGTCCGGAATTCCTTCATTTATCTCGCAGAATTCCTGGCTATTACATTGGCTCCTTGAAAACTAAATTATCAGCAATCAAACGCTATTATTATTTCGAGTGCTTTGTCTGTATGTACACATCCAACGCCCGCAAAGCAGTCTCCTCTCCTCAAAATATTTTGGTCTCTCATACCGCATAGCCTATTCAGAAGTTCGGTTTATTTGGGTCCCCGGGCATGCTGGAATTGTACTAAATGAAATTGCTGATTTGCTCGCTTCGGCATCTTTTAATTTACCGGTGGTGCTAGTAGCTCCACAGTTTCCTTTTATTACTGCCAAACCATTCAAACGCTTGTAATTCTTAAAAATTAACGAGACATCACTCCTACAATCTGAAAAATTTCGGCACTTGCTATTCACATGGAACACCGCAAAATGCCTTTCCCGTCAATGTGAAGTGACCCTCACAAGCTTTCGCTGAAGATTTCCTCGGTTAAGTTTTTCTCTCCACAAATCAGGATTTTCATTAACTAACCTATGTGCAGTTTGCAATGAACTGGAAACAATATATCACTTTCTTCTCACATGCCGCCGCTTCGCCTCACTGCGCCGAATAATTCTTGAAAGACCGATTGATATGCTCGGATTGCCAGTCAATACGTCCACCCTATTATCGTTTGGAGCCAGTCAGTTGGGTGTGGGCCGCAGTGCTATTCTGTCAGCGCTACATAAATTTATTCAGGCGACCGGGAGAATACGCTGCTAGTGGTACTGGCAGATATATCCAATTCTTTGTCCCCTTTCCTCATTCTTGTTAATTTGTTTTATATATTCTGGTTTATCGAATTCTTCTGCACTTCTTCACGTTTTTTTTAAAGGAACTATATTATTGTTCTTATCTAATTTCTATTTTTTTATCAAGCGTTGTAAAAAATATCTATTTTAAGGTACAGTGCGGCCAATCCCCCTTGTGGGTATGAGCCAAGATCTCCTAAGCGACAAGACAAGACAAACTCATCGGCGCGAAATGCAGCATGTCGCATTTCACGCCGGTTGCCGTCGGGCCGCGCCAATGGACGCTGGTCGCATCTGGCGTCAGACTAAAGAGTGTTCGCGTTTTGCTAACGTAGCATCGCTGTGCCCAGCATGCACGTGCGTCAACAAAATATCGGAGTATATTGGGCCACGCATGATGCACTCGCAGCTATTTTTCCAGCTCCACACATACTAAATTAGGTGTTAAGTGGCGTCATTGGATGATAAATTATATGACAGGTGCAAACATGATAATACGGACACACGTGTCTTGTAAGAACATGACAGCATACCACGCTCATAGTGTGCTCACGACCGTTTCGGTAGCTCTACATATAATAAATTTGGTATCACGTGACGTGAATAGGTGACGAAGGTAAACGACACATCCAAACATGATAATCATGACATGGAAGTCACGTACGGCATCATTTACCTCTAACCCGTAACATTGTGCTGATTTTAAAGTGACATATCAGCATTTCTCATTCGTGCTTCGCATATCATTGATTCCTTCTATACGGGGGATCTGCCAATTTTTTTTCTCTCTCTCCTAATCACTAACTTCCTTTGCGAGTACTGTGGGTGTAGGACACGAGCAACGTTGCAGTAACGTGTGGCAGCTTGGGCTAGTTGTTATGACATGATGATAGTTGTAGCGCGAGAATAGAACGACGACACAGACGCAAGAAGGACACGAGACAAGAAGTACACGAAGGAGACAAGAAAAACACGAAGGACAGAGCGCTCGTGTCCATCGTGTCCTTCTTGTCTCTGTGTCGTCGTTCTGTTCTCGCGCTATAACTATCTGCGTTGCAGTGTCCTTGACCACCTGAACGGGGTAGGAGGCTGTTTTGAAGAAGTTCGGGTTGTTAAACAGCTAGAACTGAACACGAAATGGACCTAGTGAGAGGCTACCAGTGAAGTTAAACACGTATGTGTGCAGTGTAAGCGGCAGCCTCAAACAGTAGATTGTATGAGAGTTAGCGGAGGCGGCTAGGTAGCGGGATTAGGGTCGCACCTTGGGCTGTCGGGCGCTCGGTTCGATGGTTGGGCGGGTGATGGCTAAGGAGCCTAGGAAAACTATGGACGAGAGTGAGCTGGTGCAGTGCGAAGAATGCAAGCGCTGGTGCTACTTGGACGAGATAGCATTCATGAGTTTCGCGGGTGCGCAGAAGGTGAGCTTCGTGTGCAGGCTGTGCGAGGCACTGAAGGCGGCCGTGCAGCTCATCGAGAAGCTTCAAGGGGAGCTTAGGGCGGAACGGGAGCACAGGGCAGAACTTCAAAAACAGCTCGGAGCGTCGCGTGAGCGGGAGGAGGCTACCGCCAGCCTATTAGAGCAAATGAAGGGCAACCTTCGAAAAAAACGGGAAGGGCGGACCGAGCTTGAGCAGCGGGTACAGGAGCTAATGCCGCTTTGCCCCGGCCCCGAGTGGTGTGAGACAGAAGGCGTTGGTGGCGGAGAAGGCGACTGGCGGGAAGGAACAGGCGAGAAAAAAGGTCAGGGGGGCACAGTGTCTGGCCACAGCTCGGAGGCTCCGAGAATATAGAGCTCAGTGGCGCGGCAGTCTTCGAGCAGGGCAGGAAGACAAGACAAACGCCAGAGAGAGAATCAGGTGAAGCAAACAGGGGTGCCATCACAAACAGGAAGCCAGCGATTGGAGCGTAGAAGAGCCCTATAGTTCTGGGGGACTCTAACGTGGCCAGGGTAAGGGATGGCGTCTTCACGACAGTGAAGGAAGATGGGACAGTGAGGGTGGAGGCCCAGTCAGGGATGAGTGTGGTGGATGCACTGGCCAAAGCTCAGGAGGTTGTAGAGGACAGCATGGTGGTCGAAAATCTCGCCATTATTCATGCTGGTCTCAATGATGTGTTTAAGGGCAAGGATCAGAACCTTCAGATTATTATTATTATTATCATTATTATTATTATGATTATTTGTCATACTGTTAACCCTCACTTGAGGGTCGTTACAGATAAGGTGAAAAATTGAGTTGCACAAAATTAAATATTTGAAAAGAAATTGTGAGATGAACTCTGTAACATATAGCATAATTATATGAGGAATACAGTTACATGATTTTTCACTCAATACATTTACAACATGATATCTATGATCGATGAAACATTTGTAAGGAAACATACACGAACACTGATAACTATACATTTTCAACAAAATGTCTATCAAGAGCAATCTCAAAATCACTTAAAGTTCTTTTTTGCACGATATGATTCGGCAATTCATTCCTCATATTAATAGCATCGGGAAAGAAGGAAAATCGTAGGATATCTGTTCGAGAACGTATTGGTTGTATGAATGTAGTGCATGTTGTTCTCGAAAACCTTTTGTAAGAATGCTTCAAATAATCATCCCTGTTTTTTGTTCAACCCGGCATGCAAGATCTGAAAAAGGAGTTTCAACCTCTGTTTCCGCCTTCTTAATTCTAGCTATTCTAATTTACATACTTTTAACATTTCAGTAACAAAATCCCTTCTTTGATATTTGGAGCAGATAAAGCGAGCTGACATTCTCTGAATGCGTTCTATTGTATTTTTCAATACCTTTTGGTGTGGGCTCCACACAGCCCTAGCGTATTCCAATCTAGGACGGACATACGTTTCGTAGACAAGCAGCTTGACATATTTTGTGGCTTGCCCTAACTTCCTTCATTTAGGAAGTTAGGACAGTTAGAGGATAGAATGCGTGACCTCCGAGACGCCTTTGGGAGTGTGCATGTGACCATATGCACAGTCCCGAAGGTCGGGGGGAAGTCTCGTGGGATTGAAAGGAGGGTAGTGGAGGCCGACTGTGTGATCAAGCTTATGAGTCGGCAGCACGAATGCAGCGTAATGGAGGTGAACCAAGACGTGTACTCGCCTGGCACTCGCCCCTTTGCACAGAATGGCATTCATTACAGTGGTGCGATGGGCAGGAGGGTTGGTAATAGGATGGGTTGTGAAGCCAGGGCTTTTTTAGGGAGACCCAGAGCCCTGAGGCTAAAAGTGCTGCCAAAGACGGTTCTAAAGGGGCCCAAATATTCAAGCCACACGGGGTCTTTGGGAGAAGAAATTGACGTAAGCACAAGGGCCGAGCTAAGTCAGACATGCAGGGTGGCAGAAATAGGTTAAAGTGGGAAGAGATAGAAGAGCAATTAAGGCAGGAGGAGCTGATGGTATATGGGGTTGGGAAGGCACATTTTCGGGAAGCAACCACCTTGCAATCTAGACTACATATGGGAATATCGCAATAGAATAGAAGGCAGCAAAAAGGGGGGTAGAATTGGTGCATTTATACTAAAAGTATGGGTTTGCAAAGAGTCAAGCAGGGATGCATGGAACATTTATGGTTAAGGGGGAAAGTAGCTGGGCAGATGACACTCCTTGGTTTGGTGTGCTTGTGGACGGGAGCAAAGGCCAGAGAGGAAAACCAGGCAATGATGGAGTGTATATCAAATGATATTGAGGAATTAGGGGTAGAGTGCGAGATAATTGTTCAAGGAGATATGACTGCGCACATAGAAGATGTAGATGGGTATACCAACCCAACAGGCAAAATGATCATGGATATGTGTGGATAGCATGATTTGATCATTTGCAACAGTATTGAGAAGAGTGAAGGGCAAATAACATGAATTTCCCTCGGCCGGTCTCCGTGGCTGAAGGAAACAGCACGTTTGATGCCGTGGAAAAAACACCGCCCTTTATTTTTTACGCACTCATCTTTTATAGCAAACTGATGATGACGTAACACGATGCATATCACATATCACACATCACATATCAGCGCGTGTGGCGCAGTGGCTGTTATGTTACACTCATCTCCAATAACAAATAAAAAACAACGACAGTTAGCAGCCTTCGTGGCTAGAAACACACCACTGGTTTTTTTTAATGCGAAGCATTTTTTAGTGAACTTCGGCGACTTTGAGCGTATCTATCGGTCTATCTAGCCACCTACGACTTTTAGCTCTCCTGGCCGTTTAGATGATGGTATCGATACGAAACCTGGTATGGCATAACATGACTGTATGGCGATCATATTTAACTAGTCAAAACATGAAAATCATGACATTTATGTCATGAATGTCGTGATATAAGTTTAAAGAGCTTGCTGCTCTTGCAGTGGTCTTGTTCACATGACATGTTGCAAAACTCGTATGGTGTGACATGATTGCATGGTGAACACAAGCGACCAACCAACCCTAACGTGGAAATCATGATATGTATGTCATGTAAGTCATGAGTCATGACTACACGCCACGCTCATGATGCGCTCGCGGTCGTTTCTCTAGCTTCACATATACCAAATTGGTATTGCGTGACGTCAAAAGACGGCGAAGTTAAATGACACGTCCGAACATGATAATCATTATAGTCGTGTCATGTAAAACTTGACTACATGCTACGGTCATAGCAGGCTAGCGGCCGTTTCGCTAGCTCCACGTATACCAAATTTGGTATCAGTTGGCGTGAATAGATGACGAAAGTAAATGACAAGTCCATACATAATAATGATGACATGGAAGTTATGTACGGCATAATTTACCTCCGCCTCGTAACGTTGTCCTGATTTTAAACTGGTCCTCATTCGTGCTTCGCAACTGATCGATTCGCACTGTACGTTGGATCTGCCAATTTTACTTTGTTCTTCGGTAGACGCTAGTTTGACCGGGTCATTTGTCTTCTGTAACAAGATTACGGCCGGCATTACCTCACAGTTGCATACACACTGCTGGAGATTGCCCATGTTTTTCCTGTCACCTCGGCAGTTCCGCTGCTATATCGCGTACAGTTTTGGATGCAGTGTAGTGTGTGTATGTAGTTTGTCGTGTATAGCCATGGTGATGCGTGTGTGTTAGTGTAGCCCGTCGCCCGATAGACTCGGTGGCCGGTGCTGCGTTTTCATGTCTGTCAGCGGTGATTGCTGGTGCTGCTGCTTAGGCGTTGCGTATGGTTTACCAGTCGCCCGCATCGGCCAGCCCGCAAGAGTTGGGGGGGGGGGGGGGGTCGCTCCGATGTCGTTTATTCGCACCGCAAGTGTCGCGATCGCCTGAGTCATTTGCTGTGCGAGTTTAGCCATCTAGTTCTTGACCACTGTGAACATTTCGTTAATTTGTTTTGTCTGGCTCGCGCTACGCTCGTCTAGGCTTGTCTCAATATTCCCTATGCGCTGCTTTAGCCTTTCGTAGGAGGTGCTGCACGGTTCAGTCGTTCTTTCGGGGTATAAATGCGGCTCTCTTTGAATATTTGCCCCCTCTCTCCACCGAGCTTTTGTCAACCATGTCTACCTCGACCGACATGGGCTGAGGTGGAAGAGGTTATTGCTCCAAGATCACCTGGCGTTTTTGTTCTCGTGCTTTTTCGCAGCATTGGCGTACTGTCGTGGTTAACAGGCACAACCAGATGGCGTGTTGCTGTTCAACTTTCACCGTTTTATTCAGAACACGCCTCAGCGACTGGATTCGCTTGCTCCGACTGACACTTCCTGAGTAGCGGAACTAGTTGCTCAGCCAGTTGCACACCCACCCGTTTCGACACGCACCCCGTGGTTGACGAAGCTTGCTGCACTCGTGGTAACACTGGCGTCGGTAAAGAAGTTTGTCGCTCAGGTGGCAGTCCAGGAGGCGTACTAAATGGGGCGAAGTTCAGCCGCAGGTGTTCTTGATGGCGCCGCCAACACCTACCATCTGACAAAACGACATCAGCGATGTTGTCGTTGGCTCTGTCAGTCACTCTTGCTGGCATCTAGGTTGACCCCGAACGAAATTCTCATTCTCTGCGTAGTCTTCGGGTCTCAAGTGTGGTGTGATTAGAGCTTTATCAACATGAACGATCTTCTTCTTGAGCTGGTTCAGCAAGACATTAGCTCTCATGTCTGAACGCAACAACGTTAGAGCAGTCTTTAACTTACGGTCCATGATCAGCTCCACTGGCGAGCACCCGGTAGTTTCGTGGGGAGTGATCCTGACATCGACGGTGGTGGCGCAGCCAGGACTGTCGGTGGAGGTGCGCCGACAACTTGGCCTACCACCACCAACAGTCCTCGCTGCGCCACCGTCGTCGATGCCAACTAAGCGGCACGCCGCCGATGTGTTCTCTCGGCAAGCCATTTATGTGCCATTAAAGATTTTTAGCAAACCCGCCTCTCTTTGGAAATTTATTTTGTCACCAGTAAATCGTCGGTACTTTCTTAATCCTACTCTCTAGCAAACGCATCGCAATCGATTCGCTGGCCGCTTACAGTTAAATATTTTGATCAGAAAAACTTGTTCATTGTCCCGAATAACTTAGAAAGGTAGTCTCAGACTCCAAATAAACGTTACTTTTAGGCAACCTTAAAGCTCACTGTAGTCAAGCGAATACAGCTCGGCGACAGCCCCAGCGGCGGGGTTTGGCGAGGACTATATACCAACATATTTTGGCAGACGATCGAGTCTACATACTCCTTTTCACACAAAAAGTATAAATAAAAAGCCAATAAGTGTAAATAAAAAGTGTGAAAAGTCGGTATTGAAATAACAATCAATACGAATGTGAAGGAGAGTAAAGGAACAGTTACAGTTCAAAGGAGAAGATCGGCTTGCAATGTAAACTAGCAAGAGCCAGATGTTTGTGGTATACCTATTTAGAAAAAGTCAGTTAAGGAGTGGTAACACAGCGTTTAATGAAAAAAGAAAGGAACAAACACAACAGATGAACTATGTTCTGTGAAACAAACGATCCATTTGGCAGGTTCAGCAAGGTCGACAATCGGGGAAGATTGGGATCGCCATAAACTTCGTGTGAAATACTGCACAGAACATGAATGCACGTGGACGGTACACCAAAGTGTAGGAGCATAATGTCTTGTGTTTCCTCCACTTTGTCATGCACTCTCCACACAATCAAACTGAGTAACCTGCGTCTTACTTCACCCGTTTCGATATCCACCTAAATTTCACTAACTATATTCTTACAAGGAAACATATATTTGCGAATCTTTATGATGTTTACACGCGACGACAATGGCTGGCACACTGGCGGGCTGGGACCAGTCTCTATATCGCAACTTTCACAGATGGTGGCATCGCCATGTGGCATCCGTCGTAACTGTCGGTTAAGGGATGCCCACGCAGCCAGCCCATGCCATCATTCAGTCGGCCTCACATTGGCGGCTCGCTGGTGCTCTATATTTTGTCGTTGGCAATTTATACTACGGTTATTGTGAAGTCAGACAGTTACTTCAAGCCAAAGTAGCAATGATTTCATCTTTATTGTTCGCTTGCTGAGCTAGAAAAATCACAAAATATGTTGGATGCCGCTGTGCAGACACTGTGCAGTCAAAGGCGAGGTTTCCTGCTTTGCACAAGAACGGGCGCTTGGTCTTCCCCGGTCGTGGCACGAGCAGCGTTCACAAAGCTGTACACCGCAGCAGATGATGTGTCCGGCGTTCAAAATTTGTTTTCCTTCAATACACGCCGCACACGCGTTTTTCAACACGCAGTGTGGGATATAATACATGCTAGAGTCAACGACCTTCTTAGCAAAGCCTTGACAACATGGTGGCTGCAGCCGAAGATACTACACAGGACTAGGTGACGGGCACACAAGTGGCGGTGGCCGGCGCGCCGCCTGCACGATCCCCCAAATGACAGCCATGTTGGGCTTGCACCAGCGCCCTCTCTAGGCGGTGAAAGTTGCCAATACACTTCATAGTCCTTTCTTCCAGACAGAGACGCTCTACCACTTTACGCCCCAATCTCACTACTGCCTTGTGGTTCTACCCCGCGGCGTTAAAGCGCCGACCCGGCGCTTGTGACGAAAGCGGAGTGTTGGGTGACACATAAGGCTTCAGTCTTACGACGTGCACAACAGCAGATGGTGGTGGCGCTGAGTGCGCTTCATCGACCACTCGCTGTATCTCGTAGAGGAGGTTAGTGACCTTGCGTAAGACTTCGTATGGTCCGTCATAGCAAAATAAAAGCTTTTCTGAGAGGCCGATGTGACGACATGAGGTCCACAAGAGCACTAGAGAACCGGGTGCATACGAAACTTCGCAGTTGTGACAATCGTACCGATCTTTCTGAAAGGCCTGAGAAAGTATGAGTCGTTCTCGGGCAATCTGTCGTGCTGAGTCGGCTCGTTCTGTGGCATCGTGGACGTATGTGACAGGGGAGCTTGAACCAGTGGGAAGGAGTGTATCAAGAGGCAGAGAGGGTTCACGTCCATAAAGATGGTAGAACGGGAAATAGACTGCGGCGTCATGTCTGGAGGAGTTGTAAGCGAAGGTGACGTAGGGCAACGCTGCGTCGCAGTTGCGGTGGTCTGGAGAAACATACGTCGACAACATGTCGGTGATAGTGCGATTCAGGTGCTCTGTAAGACCATTAGTTTATGAATGGTATGCCGTTGTGAACTTGTGGTTCGTGGAAGAGGAACATACGATATCCTTGACGACGCGAGATAAAAAGTATCGGTCTTGGTCAGTACCGAGCTGTCGAGGAGCACCGTGATGCAAAATAATGTCGTGCAGTAGAAAGTCGGTGACATCGGTAGCGCAGTTGGTTGGGAGAGCGCGGGTGATCGCGTAATGTGTGGCGTAGTCGGTCACCACGGCAACCCACCTGTTCCCGGATGCATAAGTGGGAAATGGCCCGAGAAGGTCGAGCCCTACGCGGTAGAATGGTTCAGCAGGGATCTCAATAGGGTGAAGAAGGCCAGCTGGAAGCGACGTTGGTCGTTTTCGACATTGACAAAGGTCGCAGCTGTTGACATAGTTTTGCCAGAGCGATACAGGCTTGGCCAGAAAAAACGGCGCCGGATGCTATCATAAGTGCAGGTGACTCCCAGGTGACCATCGGCAGGTTCATCGTGAAGCTGTCAAAGAACATCTACATGCAAATGGGAAGGTACGACGAGAAGGCTGTCAGACCATTATGGCACTTGTGGCGGTAGAGGACCCCTTCATGATGGAAATACATGTTCAGAGAAGTGGGTGGAGTAGCGGAACTCAGGCTTTCTAAGATGGGAAGTAAATCCGGGTTGTGGCGTTGCTCAGAAGCGATATCAAGAAAGTCTGATATTGATAAGACGCAAGCCTCAGTAGCTCTCTCTGTGGCGTCTGGCGGATCCACTGGACACCGTGACAGGCAGTCGGCGTCCTGATAGAGGTGACCAGATTTATACACGACCGAGAAGGTGTATTCTTGGAGGCGGAGAGACCAACGACCGAGACATCCGTTGGGATCCTTGAGCGACAAAAGCCAGCAGAGTGCATGATGATCAGTTACAACAGTAAAACTATGGCCGAACAGGTACGGGCGAAATTTAGCGGCCGCCCAAACAAGAGAAAGACACTCTTTCGGTGATGGAACAGTTCTTCTCGGCAGGGGACAAAAGGCGGCTGGCGTAGGCGATGAAGCAGTCCCTTCCATGCTGACGCTGAGCTAAAACAGCACCCACTCCGTGGCCTCTCGCGTTAGTACGAACTTCTGTAGGTGCAATCTGGTAAAAGTCGGCTAATATTGGCGTAGTCGTGAGGGCTTCAATGAGTGCCGAAAGTGCAGCACTTTGACGCGAATTCCAAGTAAATTGGACGTCTTTTTAAGCTCGGTGAGAGGACGCGCAATATCGGCAAAATTTTGGATGAAGCGGTGGAAATAGGAGCACAAACCAAGGAAGCTCCATACATCCTCAGCAAAAAAGGGTACGGGAAATTGAGTCACTGCGTGAACTTTGTACGGATCGCGCTGTACCCAAGATGCGTTAACGAGGTGACCAAGTACAGTTATTTCACGACGGCCGATACGGCATTTGGAGGAGTTCAGCTAGAGACCAGCGTTGCGGAATACTGGGAGAATACTGGGAAGTTGCTCAAGATGGCTGGCAAACGTCGGTGAAAAAACAATTATATCATCTAACTAGCACAAGCAAGTAGACCATATGAAGGCATGCAGAAGGGAATCCATTATGCGCTCAAAGGTGGCCAGCGCATTGCAAAGCCAAACGGCATTACTTTATATTGATATAACCCATCAGGGGTTACAAATCGCTGTTTTTTTCTCGGTCCCGTGGGTCAACAGCGATCTGCCAGTATCCAGATCGAAGGTCAATGGACGAGAAAAACTTTGCGCCATAAAGGAAGTCAAGGGCGTCATCTATTCTTGGGAAGGGGTAAACGCCCTTCTTAGTGACATTGTCGAGATGTCTATAGCCGACGCAAAACCGCCATGTATTATCCTTCTTCTTGACAAGCACGACCGGGGATTCCCACGGACTAGATAAGTATTTGATGACGCCTTTGGCGAGCATTATCTCGACTTCTTTCTGGATGACAGAGCGTTCGGCAGCAGAGACACGGTAAGGGCAGCGATGTATTGGGTTGGCATCGCCGGTGTTGAACTGATGTCTGGCCTAAAGGGCGGTTGTCAAAATCCAATATGTCTGCATAGGATGTCAAGAGACATTGGAGGTCTTGTGTTTCGGAGGGCGAAGGATCCGGCGCTATAATTTCGGCAATGTCAACGCTTGAAAGGTTGGGCGCAGTGAGCAAGTTGACGTGTTGAGTAGGTTGCTCAGCTTAGAGTTCAGAGATATGACAGTCTTGCAACGAGTACATCACACCAGAATTAATACCAGCAGGCAGCACGTGCGCGAAGAAACCAAAGTTCAAAAAAGACAAATAGGTCTGGTTGTGGCGTACTCTCACCACGGTGTGCGGGACAGCAATCGAATGTTTTAGCACAACGTCGGTAATGGATAAAACGACATATTCACCATCACGCACAGGCAGATCACACATCAGCTGCACGTAAGTCGTAGCTTGCGGCAGGAAATGCAGGAACTCGGTGGCACAAAGGTGACTGAACATCACGAGAAACAGCGGCGTCAAGAGGCAGTTCCAGCTGAAGAAGGCCCGTCGAGCAGTCGATAAGGGCGAAGTGCACTGAGAGAAAGTCGAGATCGAGAATCACGTCATATGGGCACTGCTCAAGTGTCCACATGACGTGACAGCCAGAAATACACACCCGAGAGATGCACATGCCGAGAACGGTAGGTGTGGTCCCGTCGGCAAGCATTACTGCCCACTTATGAGAAAGCGTGGTCACTTTTCGCACTGTATTACAGAGAGCAACGCTCATGACTAAAATCTGTGTGCCAGTGTCTATGAGGGCTGTAACGATTATGTCATTTACCAAAATGTCCAAAACATTTCGGCGTGTAGAAATCGTGAACAGAGGATTTGCAGACCGGGTCGTTAATGGAGCGTGACCTCCGGGAACTGCATGGTCTGGTTTCCTGAGGTTGAGGGCCAAGGTCATGCAGGGGACCTGGATCAAGGAATCATCGGTGAGAGAAATCGGTGGCCTTGAGATGATGGTGACCGGCTAAACCTTCGGCCCTGAACATTAGTAGCAGCAGGCTAGGGATCGTACAGAGTAGAAAACCGGCGAGTGTGGCCTTCAAAGTGACGCCATGTCCCCGTGTTCCAGCATGAATTGGACGTCCAATGATTGCGACGGTAGCACGCAATGTGTCCGGTGCGAGAGCAGTGAAAGCAGATCCGTCGATCATCCAACGTCCTCCATTCGGCAGGGTTCCGGTAGATGGAAGGGTAGCGTGAAGGGTAGACCGGGATATGGTTCACTGAAGCCGAACTTTCGGTAGTGCGAACAGCGCAAACAGGTGCGATGCCGATATTAGCTATTTCTTGGCGAACGACGGCTTGGATGAGGGAGATGGTGGATGTGTTATCTTGAGGGCCGTCAGAAGTGATGACTGCAGGAGCCATTGCTTCAAGTTCGCGGTGAAAGATTTGTATGGCATTTTCGGATGATGTAGCTTGTGTGAACTTGGGGCAGTCGTTGCAGATCGAGGTGGCTGGAGTATTAGGCAGGCGCGCAAACTTGTGGGTTATGCGATGGTTCTTGGCGGGCTTGAAGCGCTGACATTCCTTCGCAACCGCATCGACGGCTGCGCAATATTTGACGATCGAGAGATTAAAGGCGTCGTCGGCACTTCCCTTTAATATGTGGCCGATTTTCTCAGTTTCACTCATGTTCTCGTCCACCTTTTGGCAGAGGTGCAATACGTCCTGTATATAAGACACGTGTGATTCCGTCAATGTCTGCACGCGACTTCGATGGCCTGCTGTCGCCCAAATGACCTGCTGAACAACTCGACAAGCTTCAGTTTGCAAATGTCCCAGCTGGTCAACTCCGACTCATGCGTCTCATACCAGGTGAGTGCCGTATCTCACAAGTAAAATACAACGTTGGCCAGCATCAACGTCGGGTCCCACCTATAGTATTTGCTTACGCGCTCTCACAATGCGACCCAATCTTCGACATTCACCTTGTCCTTGCCTGTGCCAAACAAGGTTCCGTGGTATCGTGGAGGCAGGAGAATCAGAGGAGACAGCTGCTGCTGCTGCGGCTGCTGTTGCTCTTGTGGGTTGGCCTGTTGAGCCACTGCGTAAAATGAATGTGGCGACCACTCTGAAGTTTCGTGTTGTTTTGGCGGGAAGGCCAGGTAGGTGTACCCAGCACCTCCACCAATAATCTTACAAGGAAACGTATATTTGCAGATATTTACAATGTTTACACGCGAAGACAATGGCTGACACACTGGCGGGCTGGGACCAGTCTCTATCCACTTTGTAGTCTTTTGTTCCAGGCAGAGAACCTCTACCGCTTTATGCCCCAATCCTACTACTGCCTTGTGGCAATATCTGTTTGTCACAAACGTGGTGTTTGAAACAGGACGCCCCATACGAAGGTTGCTGTGCCAGTTGCTTCAAAACATTTGGAAGAGTAAACCCACAAAAGACACAAAGACAGCAAAGGATAACAACCAAACATAGCAAGCAGCGGACTTCATACACAAAGTATATTACAGAAAATCCACTAACACACACGCCAGCAACACGTGCATAATTATGCTACCTGAATCATTTTACAGTTGCACACGTGCTTAACAGTTCACAGGTGTTAAAACAGCACATTTTCATTAAACACTAAAGTATCGACGCCATGCAGTGTGGTCACTAAGTAGCAATGCAAATTCTTTGCCTGTAAGGAAAGCTGATGGAAATATTTACATATGGTCCTTTGCAATTTATCGTTTTATTTTGAAGGCTTTAAATGCTTTACGTTCAAGCTTATTTTTTATTCCTTTGCCAATGCCACTTATTGATTTGAAATCCGGGGACGCAGAGCCTTTGCAGTGCAGAGGTAAGCTTCCGTAAGTATTTATAAGAAGTAGAATGCGGTGTTCCCGCAGCCTGTCATTGAAGCTGATCGGTCTTTCTGACCTTTGTAGACACGGCCGCATGACAAAGAAATTTCGACACTTACGTACGTCTGCGCTGCAAAGGCTGTAGCTGCGCCCCTGTTTTGAAATCATTGTGTCGTAATAAAAAAAATGAGAAATGGGAATAAATAAAAAAGTTGCGAAGCACCTCAAAATATTAAAAAAAAAATCAGAGAGGCATATTTGATGTGATTCCTTAGTTTTTAGTCAACGGGTGCAGGTGGCGTGGATACTTTGTCGTTTTGTGGAAATGCTCTGTTTATAAAACCTTCACAGGCGTTATTCTAGGCTTTGTACTGTTCAATTTGCAACGTTACAAGGCTCGAAAAGTTAGTTCATTTACACAAGCGCTGATGGTTCAGGCATGGGGAAGCTTTCAATGAATATTTAACTGTTAGTCCATCACTTGTACCATCTGGTTCTACGCTGTATTCGTGTTTTTGGTACAGTATATTTCAGTGTAGATCATCTCGCTTATCGTCATGCCAGTGACGTAAGGACCATCGTAACACCCTCCCTCTTCTCGCGATAATTTCCCAAAGACACGACGTGATCTATCGCACCATATTATTGCACCAAAATGTATTACACAATTTATACGCGAAATATACAGACCTCACAACCTCCCTTCAGCATGTTTCACAAGATAATCAGAAAGTGACCTGAATTCAACAGTGTTTTATCACAGATCATCGTCATGCGAGTACACAAATATTTATTGTTCAAACTTACAAATAAAAAAATACTCTATAAGACAGATTTCAAAATGGCATTCAGCTTTGTAGAGATATATCAGTGGGTCTAGAGACTGTTGAAGTGTTGTGTCCGGTTGTTCTAGCACAGGAGATTCTGAAAGACGGTGTTGAGGCAACTTGAAGATACTCAAGGAAACTTGACGTTTATTTTGAATAGTTGCTGGACAAGCATGTTGCTATGTGACGAACATATCTTGACACCAGACGGAGATAGCCCGCCCCGCTCGACGTTTTTGACTATACATTGTCACCATACTTCATGTAACACCAACATCTCCCTTTCTTGACGTCAGCGGGTGGCTGGGTCATAAGTCTCACGCTCGTTCTATCGCAGACATAAAAGGGCCGCCACTCGCCACGGCAATTAGAGGGTTGGTTCTTACCCACCTTGAATCAAAGCCCGACGAGTCAGACACCTTGACTTGTCGGGCTTCACAGCACCTCACTTCTCGTGTAGGGAGGACGACACTAAGGGGACTAGAATTTGGGGGTCTGAAAACCAGCCGCTCTGAGCTAGAGCACTCCAACCTACCTCATTCACCATCCCGCAGCAGTGGCGCGGTATTTGGAGGCACTGTCAGCTTGCTCGCGGTGCCGCTCGGGCATCGGCGTCATTGGGATTCGTTCTTTGAGGGAGGGGGAGGAAGCCATGCTGCATCACGGCTTGGGAAGGAGGACGCACTTATGCTGCACCCTCATGGCGCGTACGGCTTGGTTGGGGAGAGGGGGGGGGGGGCAAGTGTTTGTTATACAATCCCCCCTTTCGGTCTGCCAAAGCCCGTGCACTCGCGTTGGTCATTGCTAGATTCTCACCACCTTTCTGAAAGAGTTTTATCAACGCGATAAACAACTTTATGAATTCGCAATGCGCTTATTGCGCACTGATGAATGATGAACGGTATTAGTGTAAACCTTTCGGCCGTCAGACAGCCAGACATAAATAAAGCGTCCATTATTGGAAGTTATTGGTGCATACTGAATCTTTGGAAAAACAGTGCTGGTCTTGTCGCTTGTGTGTGTCCGAGCCTAGCGCTATTTGCCGAAAAAAATGGACACAATTCAACCGTCTATAATGCAACCAATTTTCGATTAATGCTATTTCGAAGGAGCTACCGTGTTATGAATAATAAAAATAAAGTGGGCAAGAAAACAAAATATTCCTCATTGGCTTCTTTATGTTATTAATACATTTGTCTCATTTCAAAGAAAAACATTGAAAATGAGAGTGATTTCGCAAATTACATCATGAATGTCTTGCACTTATTCTCTTTCTTCGCGAAGCGACATAAGTGAGGCATGCCAGGACTTGTAAGTGTAGCATCTACCCGTACCACCAAACCAAGCGTTTTATATTCAACAATGCCGAAACGTACCACTGCACACCCTACATTAACAGACACGTGGCACTGGCAGAAAGAGTGCATGCTCCAGCTTGCATTCGTGAACTCCAGTGAACATTTCAGCGTTTCCAGTGCTTCCCGGTAGGCGCCAGCGTCATGGATGGGTAGATGGATGCTATAAGCGTTCCCTTTACTCGGGATGGTGAAATGTGTGCCACCAGGCTTGAAAAAAAAACGGAAAGAAATCTTTCTTTATATGTGGGAGTAATGCCTGACTTCGATTAAATCGATCTTACTATATCAAGAAAATATAAATTGGTGTTCCATTCCTCTGCCTCTTAAGGCAGCATGACCTCAATTTCCCACTATTTCTACGATTTATCTCTACTTTTGTGCCACTCATTCTTTAACCGTCTCTTACGTGCTTCTATCTCGGACGTGTTCAGCTTTCTATACTTGTCCCTCAAACCCAATGCATCCTGTAGGATTGTACCCACACGCATACTCAGGTGGATATCGCCGCATTCAATCAGAACCTTTTCAATCGTTTCCTTAACTCCCCCACAACATGTCGTTCTTCTTTGCTGAATCTCGCTTTTTGACTACGCGCTCTAAGCCAACCTGACCTGGCTTCGAAAATAAACGCTGCATTTTGTTCAGAGCTTTTTCAGTGTTCAGTCTGCAGTGATTTTTCGACTCGGGAACATGTCGTACAAACTTCAGTACGAATAGTACGTACGGATATATATTAGATGTGCGATGGAATATTGTTGTGTTCCATATTGCAAGTCCTGTTCGGTGTAAACACCCGGTGTTTCTTTCATCGCTTCCCAAGCAATGCTGAACTGTGCGCTAAATGGCAAAATATTATTGCGAGAGAGAACCTCATCAGCATTGGCATTTTCGACCAGTGCACGTGAGAGACAGTTGGCGTCCGTGCGTTTCCGCCCAGATTTGTAGACGATGGTGACATCAACATCTTGTTGCCGAAATCTCCATTGTGCTAGACGACCTGAGGGATCTTTGAGATTTGCGAGCCAACAAAGGGAATGGTGATCGCTAACTACCCAGAATGGGCGGCCATGCAAGTATGAGAGGAACTTTGTTATGGCCCAGACAACAGCGAAGCATTCCTTTTCGTTTGCAGAATAGTTCTCCGCTGAGGATAACGTTCTGCTCGCATAAGTGATTACGTGCTCTACGCATTATGCCACTGATATAATACCGCGTCTAGTCCAACGTTGCTGACGTCAGTGTGTAATTCCGTGTCAGCGCTTTCGCCCAAATGACCCAGTGCAGGCGGAGCCTGGAGGAGGTTTCGGAGGGTGTTGAACGCATGGCACTGATCGGGACCCCAACAAGACACCATCTTTTGTAAGCTTGTTGAGGGGTCCAGCAATCTTTGAAACGTTTTTGACAAAGCGCCTGTAATACGCACAGAGCACCAGAAATCGGCGTAGGTCGCGCTTATTTGTGGGCACGGGAAAGGCGGCAACAGCGCGGGTTTTTTCCGTATCTGGGCGGGTGCTGGCATGGCTCACAACGTGACCAAGGAACATCAGTTCTTCATATCCAAGATGACAATTTTCGGGTTTGAGAGAAAGCACGGCTACTCTGATTGCCTGACGTACTGCATGAAGGCGTTGGACGTGTTGTTCAAACATGTCTGCAAAGACAACGACGTCATCAAAACAAGATATGATTGCTATTTGAGCCCCGTGAGAACCATATCCACCATTCTTTGGAAAATAGCTGGCGCTTAGCATAGACCGAAAGGCAACACTTTAAACTCGTACAGGCCGTCGGGAGTAATAAACACTGTCTTTTCGCGGTCGCGCTCATCCACTGCGATTTGCCAGTAGCCACTACGCAAATTCATGGAGGAAAAATATTTAGCGTTGCGTATACGGTCCAACGAGTCATCTATCCCGGGTAGAGTATAAACGTCCTTTTTGGTGACCTTGTTCAGTTTACGGTAATCAACGCAAAAACGCAACGTACCGTCCTTCTTTACTAGCACTACTGGCGAAGCCCAGGGACTGCTCGATGGCTGGATGACGTCGTCCTGAAGCATCCGCTGGACTTGGTCACGTATGGAGTCGTGCTCTTTTCGCAACACCCTATAGGCATGTTGTCGAATGGGTCTCTCGGTGGGTTCCGTGATGATAGGATGCTGAGCAAGTGATGTCTGTTTAGCCTTTGACGTAGTGGCAAAGCAGTCTTGAAATGAGCCGAGTATACGCAAAAGGCTTTCTCCTTGGGCCGAAGGTAGTCTCTTGTTTACGTCGAGAGTGCTCGCGAAAGCCTCGTCAGGGTGGCCATTCAATGAAAATGAAGCTAACGTGGACGAACCATCGGCAAGTTCTTCACAATATGCAATGGCAGTGTGTCTCGTTAGGTGGCGATATTCGTCACTGAAGTTCGTGACCAGCAGGTGAACAAGCCTATTGCTAGGCTGAATGATTCCTCGGGCAACACAGATTTGTCGTGAAACAAGGAGAGACAAATTGGCATCTGCATTTAACGCGTCAGACACATTCTGTCCCAATTCTACTTCGACAAAGAGCCTGCTTTGAGGTGGGAAACTCAGAGAATCGCCGGTAACACGGAGCACTCTTTTCCGGTATTGTGTACTGTCAGTTGCCACGCAAAAATCATCCTCGAATGACACAAGTAATTCACGGAGGTCGATGACAGCGCCGTATTCACGAAGGAAGTCTATTCGTAGAATGACTGACCGAGAGCACACGCGCAATACGAGGAAACTGCCCGCAAATGTGGACCTACGTACACGAATGCGTGCCGTGCACATACCAGTAGGGATCACCAGATGGCCACCTGCCGTGCGCAACTGGGGTCCTTGCCATGGTGTGGTAACCTTCCTCAGTTGAGATGCTAGTGTGGCGCTCATTACGGAATAGTCGGCGCTGGTGTCGACGAGGGCGTTGATAGCATTATTGTCGATGAAGACGGCAATTTCGGCAGAAACGATCTTTCTGCTGTCGGAGAACACTGCAAAACCGGAATGGTCCTCGTTTGGTAATTGCGTCGAAGGAGGGTCTTCTACAGTTCGCCGGGCCGCGACTTCACCACCAGAAGTCGTCGTTCCTAGTTTCCTATGCGGGGACTTGGTGACCAGCTCCTGAAAGGAGCGGATGACGTTGAGTGCAAACTGGGGGACGTAGACCGGCGAGGCGATGTGATCTCGGCTGGTGGTGCTGAATAGTCGAAGGAGTTCACTGGCTCGTGAGATAGGCTTCAATTTCGCGGGAACGCTCACCGTAGCGCGGGCATCGAGCATCAGGTTGGAAGCCGCGGAGACCTAGTTGTCAGTATTGAGAGTTCCGGTATACGTGACCCGCTTCGCCGCAGTGATAGTAGAGCGGACGGTTTTCCGAGGTGCGTAACATGCTTGCCTTGCTACCACTTTGCCTTGAGGTAGACGGCAGATAGGTGGGCGTGCTTGGAAACCTTGAGCCGAGAGGCGGGCACGAAGAAGTGTCGGGGAATGGCTGCATAGCGTGGTACCTTGGCCACATAGCAAGATCTGTAGCCGGTGGCGCAGGGGATCGCAATGCCGCTGCGTATGTCAGGACTGGGTGGTGCGATTGGAGCGAGGGGTCTGTCGGCCTGCCGGACTTCTTGTCTGATTACATTCCCGAGGGCTGACACAGGTGGATAGGATCCTACTGCCTGAAGCTGTCGCAATTCGTCCCAAACAATACTTCGAATAAAGTCTGCGAGGGCCTGTCTTTCGCTGTCAGAGCCGATAGAGCATGCGGTGGTCGGGATCTCGCGTTCGTATTGCGACGACTGCTGCTGCAGCGTACGTTTCATCGTGGCTGCCTCACTGATGAACAGGGCGACTGTCGTCGGTGGATTGCGCATGAGCCCAGCGAAAAGCTGTTCTTTTACTCCACGAATCAAATGCCACACCTTGTTTTCCTCGGGCATGGTAGGGTCCGCGCACTTGAAGAGCCGAAGCATGTCCTCGACAAACATGGATATCCGTTCGTTCGGCCGCTGGTTTCTGCAGGATATTCCTTGTTCAGCCCTCTCCTTCCTCTCGGTGTTGCGATAGGCGTCACGGAGTTGTCGGCTAAACTCTTGCCAGGTTGCATAGGAGCTCTCGTGGTTCTCGTACCACGTCTTCGCAGAATCTTCCAAGTAGAAGTAAACTCGGCACAGCTTGCGAACGTCCTCCCATTCGTTGATACTGGCAACCCGATCAAAGTGGTCGAGCCAGTCATCAGCATCCTCGAAGATGTGTCCATGTAATGGCTTTGGTGTCTGTGGCGCATGAGAAACATGCGCGAGTAGAGAACCATGGGCATCGCTGGTTTGGAACGCCTGGCTTGTCATCGGAGTTGCTATCTTTCTGGGTGTAGATGCCAAGGGACCAAATTCAGGGGTAACCCGCGCAGGCGGCGGCTGCTTCTTGCTCTGGGAGATGAAGCTGTCTCCACGATGGCCGACACAGCCGAAGAACACGTACCAAAATCCTCCACAACTAATGTCACGAGCAAAACAAGACCTGCAGCCAGGAGTTCACTGGAACCAGAGCAACTTGTTTGTTTGTTTGTATCCTCTAATCCATGGCTCGTACCCACTCTGGGGGATTGGCCAAGAGAAGATATAGTCTCTTATGGACGATAACTGCATTATTGCTTACAACGAAAAGAAGGGGGGGGAGGAGTTGTATAGTGAATTGTTAAAAAAAGAAAGAAACCAAAGATTTAGATTGTGAGAAAAAAGAATCAAAAACAAAATAGACACTAATAGCTACAACTTGATTTTTGGAGCCGACCAGACAGCTGGTTTTGCCGACACGATTAATTTGGTATGTCCCGGATTGATCCAGAATTGAAAATTACTTTTCGACCCATTTTTATGAGTATCTGTTAACGTGGGCTTTATGTTGAAAAACGTTTAGAGTCTTGAATAAAATTACACACCGCATCGAATGCATCTCTGTGGCAATTTCCCAAAACAGAGGCACCAAAACTTAGAACATTTTCTGTGGTTAAATTTAAACCTAGCTTCACAAATGGAATATCTAAAAGTCGTTTCCTAATTAATGCATAGTTACGACATGAGCCAAAATAATGTTCAATAGTTTCTGATTCTTCGCAGAACGGACAAAGGGGGGAAAGTGTCAGACCAGCTCTGTGTAAATAAAAATTTAATGGGGGGACGCGGCACCGAAATCTGGAGTGCAACTAAAATGTTCTCTTCTTCTTCGCAGCCCAAAACGAGTATGAGCCACAGCGATTCGTTGATCAATGGTGGCAATATATATATATATATTCGTATAGGAAAGAAGACGCACGTACGAAGATATTTTATTTGACGTTTCGGCCGTGGGTCCGGCCTTCATCAGAATCATATATATATATATATATATATATATATATATATATATATATATACCTCGTAACAATTTGATCCTCGCGTAAGAACATAATTGAGTGATAATACTGTTGTGATTGAAAACTACGCCTTACTTGTTGGTTTCCCCAGCGTGCAGCCAAGAGAAATCACTGTCAAAAGTTGGGGGGGGGGGGGCTCGCGCCTTTCTTGTTCTTCTTGTTCCCCCGGCTAATACACCTATGGTCGCAATGCCCCCCTCAAAGGAGTGGCCAGGTTTATGTACTACACCCGTTACGAATTCCGTAAGAAGGGAGCGCGCAGGTGCAGTCTAGCCCGGCCGTGTTATATCATGAATGCATGAATAAAAGATGCCTGAAGGTGGTACTTGGAGTGTTCACTAGATGAACAGAAGGACGCATGGACGGACGGATGCACGTGACGGACAGACGGATGGGCGCACGAACGATCGGCGCACGAATGGGTGGAAGCAAGAGCGAACGGACGACGGAAGCACGGATGAACTAGCAGACGCTTCGCCCCAGTCATGATCATTCACTCCGTGGATATGCTGTGATTTTTTTCCGCTTTCCAGCAGACGAAAAGTAAGCACGCGTTTTTTTTTCGGTATGATGAGCAAGTGCTATACTGCGCATTTTTCAGTAATGTTGCAAGCTTGTGAAGCTGCTTTTGGACATTTTCCCATAAGGCGGTTTATGCCAGCTAACGCACCAACGTAAATTTCCCTTCGGTATCGGTTTTGCTTATATGGCGGCTCTTCATTTGTTTTTCTTCGCAAAAAATTCTAGCGTAAAATGTTTGCTGAATACGCATCTTCGGCGAACTTGTTGGACTTAAAGGAATTCCGACGACCAGTTCCTTGTATCGGCATTACCACTTTTGAATGTTTAAACAAGGAGCCCCTAAAATCCTTGACGAGGCAGAGACTGTTTGTTTACTGTGTAAAAAGAAGTTCGCGTGTCCTTCACTCAGGCCGAGCTACGGTTGTCTTTTAAACCTGTGACATATTATTTTTTTCTATTTTCGCACTCCCATATTTGTGTTGTTGTTACGTGATCATCGAATGTATGGCGGTATTTATTTTGTTTTCGAAGTGTGACGTACAGCAGAATTACGCCAAAAGGCCACACCTGTAGGGAATCACACGACAGCTATCGTACGGCGGCTACCGCCTCTGCTCAGACCACTTCACTGAAAGTTTCTACGCGAACCCCACCAACACACGGCTGCTGTGAACAGTTGTTCCCACTGTTGCAGGGTAAGTAGGATCCCCATTCAACGAAGGTAAGAAAAACAATTTATCGGTGGTTGTGAATGTGTGTGCCGTTGCAATTCTTTATCGCACCCAATCTCCTGACGCATAATTCACGTTTCATATAATGCATAGGTTCAAGCTGTGTCTTTACATTGGACTTAATGTTACCACCCTAATGTACTTTACAATTGTTTTGCTTCGCTAGGTACAACGGAGGGTAAACACGGCTCAGTGTGGCAATGCACTGCGGAGCGCCAGTGTAGCCGGCATGGCCGCACATCGAAGTGGCGCAGGCGCAACAAGGAAAAAAGTTTTTCCTTCCTCCATGGACTTGAGCACTGAAGCGATGTATCCAACGACTTAAAGCAGCTCCCATGTGTCTGTGCATGCATGCGTCGCAACGCTACAATGCGCGCCTGCGCCACACATGCACTGGCGCAGCGCGGAGTGCGGCGACGTGCTTGCGTACAACTATACTAGAATCATGGCCTTCGAGATAGCGGTCGCGCGGCGTGTTTCACTTCGGCCGTCTCAATCGCCATCCTCCCCAGCAAAACCAACAACCATCGCCTCGCGCACCCGGCTACCACAAGTGGGCGCTTTGAGTGAGGGTTCCGGCGGCGGCTGAGACCACGGCAAAAAGCAGAGTGCACGGGATTGCAGTGTGCGCATGTTTTAAAGACGATAGTACTTCTTTGGGATTTTCAACGCAAAAAATTTGGTCTGTCTGTCTGTCTGTCTGTCTGTCTGTCTGTCTGTCTGTCGGTCTGTCTGTACATTTGTCTGCTTTTCCCACTCTTAACACCATCAGGTATTTGAAACGGTCGACCCCATCCGCAGCGCCCACCTATGTTGCTCAAGCTTCAGGGTTCATACTTGTGCAATTGTCTATTCAAAAGCAATTACTGCGCAGGTCTGGGGCACCATAACAGCACCTATATATTCTGCATGTGTGCCTTTTACTAGAAAAGGCATACATAAGTAATTTTAAGGACCGTAGCGCTTATCACAATGCGCTGACCATTCAACGCATGCACGGAAAGGCGAGTGTTTCCAACGCTTTGCTAAAACGAGATGGTGGTGGCACCTACCCGTCGCCTTGCGTTCTACACCTTATCACGCCTCAGGCGGGCACGCACACCCGGGTCAGAGCCACGCGCTTTATTTTTGAAAAAAAAAAACTGCCAGATGGCGCTCATGTCTCACGTTTGAGGTGACT
The DNA here is from genome assembly GCF_043290135.1 of Rhipicephalus microplus. NCBI lineage: Eukaryota > Metazoa > Arthropoda > Arachnida > Ixodida > Ixodidae > Rhipicephalus > Rhipicephalus microplus. The sequence continues at coordinate 208,696,120 of NC_134703.1, forward strand.
TGATGCGCTCGTTCGCCTCCGCTGCATGCTCGAGGCACTGTAACGCTGCGCCTCCGGAATACCATTCACCAATTTTCTTGCGCAGAACATTAAAAATGTTTTTTTTTCACTCTCTCCACACTCAAGTCTATCGTCTTGGGGCGACATTTGCAGATTAATTGCAGAAATGGGGCCATTTTTTTTTTCGCCTACGAGCAAGAATGACCTCCAGGATCATCTGGCTGAACTGCAGGAAAGCATTTTCTTCTGTTACTGCATTTATTTTGGTTAAGTTTGCAAAAAAAGCATGGCAACTGCTGCATTTTCCTGGTAGGTAATTGTAAAGAGATATAAACTTGGTTGTGGCAATAATAAGTTTGTTTTTTTATTACAGCGCAATTAGTCTCGCTGCTAAATGCCTCCATTTGAGATATATTGAGACATACTAGTATTCCTTTTTTCTAATGGAGACTTGTGTGGCGGAAAACGACTAATTATCGTCATTGAATGGTATCGCTCTCCTATCCTGACTCCTAATTTTACTATTATATCGTGTACGGACAATCATGAGGTGGTCAATTAAGGCGCAGTTAAAAAAAAGCAAATTGTTACTGCTATGGAATACCACAGCATTTCATAACCGGTACTTCAAACTCTGAACACGTGTTGTGTACTTTTTCAACGAGCAAAAGATTTAGATGTTTGTTCTTACTTTGCCCAACGTATTCACTGAACACCGTAAAATTCACATTGTGAATGGGCGACCATAAGTGACCAAAACGTGCCTGTAAGCAGCCCGTGGTTGGCCTAGAACCAGCGACGATCAATCTACAAAATAGACAGTTATAGTTTACTGTTAACGTGATAGTGGAGGTTTAGGGAATTGCGTTACCATGCAGCAAATGTTAGTTGGGGACAGCGTGTTACAGTTTAGCGGGATAGCGTTTATGTGGTTTACGTGTCCCAGCTAAGATATGGTAGCGCCACCTAATGGAGGGTTCAAAAGTAAGAACAGTGGAAAAATAAAAACAAAATGACAGTGTCTGCCTGTGTCGCCGCGCGAAGAATTCGTACAAGTGTATTTAAATAACAATAAAAGTAAATAATTATCAACTATGCACCCAACGCAAAAACATTTATGTCGCCGATTTGTTTACACGGATATTGTAGTTAGGCCTAGACACTTTCAAGTTGGGAACCTATCACAAACACTACGCCAACTTATCCGAAATACTCGGTCGTTGAAGCTAACCGAAGGCAAGCGAAGTTAGTTTAAACAGTCGTTTGCGGCGAAAAAGTGAATCTTTTTACAACTACGCCAACATCACCTCGGAGTGGGCGTCCGAGAGCGCCACCATGATTTGCCTACACTAAGTACACCTACGCTAGCACGGTAACGATAAATCTGAAAAATAGCGCGCGTATGGTAAGCGGCAACGGTAGCGTACGTATCTGCGCATGCGCAATTCGGTGCCGCTATCACGGTAAACCCGGTATCCCGGTAAGCCCAGCATATTATAACTATCGATTGTCTGTACGCATGGCGACCAGCTGCACCCCCCTCCCTGCGACTTGACGGCAAGGATTCTACGGTTCGGTGGGACGATTCTTGAAATGGTGTTGCAATGAAAAGCAGCGCTAGTTCCAAAAAAGGAAAGAAATATCAGCCCTTCTCATCTAGTGTAACCCGTGAGCATAGAACGCGACACTCTTCTGACTCCTGTTAATCCGGCAGGCATTTTTTTTATTCGCCAGTGCCCTCCATACTGTACAGCCTGCAAACTTCGAAGTACAACAAGTTCACAGCGCATGCGGATCTTTTGCAGAAGCATCGCAAATATAAGTGCTCTAATATGTGCGGCGCTAATCTACGGCAAAAAAAAAAGTTCATTTGAGAATTTCGACGCCCAAGCAATGGCTTTTCCTCTCGTACACCTTGGCCCGACATTCCCATATAAGTTCGAAGTTATATACAAGCGTAAAATAATTTTATTCTCGCCACATGCAAGCATCGCAACAGCGTGGCAGCCGTTGGATGGATGGATGGATGGATGGATGGATGGATGGATGGATGGATGGATGGATGGATGGATGGATGGATGGATGGATGGATGGATGGATGGATGGATGGATGGATGGATGGATGTGACTGTACCCTTTAGATCGGGCGGCGGCTAACGCCACCTAGCCGTAATACTTAGTGAACTAACCATTACATTTATCTTTTTTTTCTTTAAATAATGAAGTTGAGGATTCGTACTTCGCAGTGAAGGGTTTAATTTTCACTCGTGCCTTGACTTTAGCCACCAATCAGATAACCTCCTTCTAGTTAAGTCTACCCGCTTAAAGTCTATTTTGTCCTCGCTGTCCCTAAATCCCAGTGCTTTGAAAAACTCTGCGCCATCATCCTGAACTATAGGGTGAAGCCCTTTACAGAACATTATCAAGTGTTCGGCAGTTTCTTCTTCCTCTCCACACGCACTGCATACTGTGTCGACCCCTTCGTATTTGGCCCGATATGTCTTGGTTCGCAGTACTCCCGTCCTGGCCTCAAACAGTAGAGAACTACCCCGAGTATTATCATAGATCCTTTCCTTGGCAATTTCCTGCTTAAAAGTTTGATAGATCTCTAGTGCGGACTTCTTAATCATGCCCATTCTCCACATGTCGGTCTCCGTTTCCTTCACTTTTTTCTTAACCGATAGTTCTTTTTGGTTTGGCAACCTGCTGTTTTCTAAGTATTTACCAGTCAACTTCCTGGTTCGCTTCCTCCATTTTGTATCGACATTCTTCATGTACAAGTAGCTGAAAACCTTCCTAGCCCAACGCTCTTCCCCCATTTCTCTCAATCGCTTCTCAAATTTTATCTTGCTGCTAGCTTCCCTGCCCTCAAATGATGTCCATCCCATATCACCTTGTACTCCCTGATTTGGTGTATTCCCGTGAGCTCCTAAAGCAAGCCTACCTATTCCACGTTGCTTAATTTCTAATCTTGCTTGAACTTCTGATCTCATGCACAAGACCGCATTGCTGAACGTCAGCCCAGGAACCATGACCCCTTTCCATATTCCTCTCACAACATCATACCTATTGTAATTCCACAGTGCCCTATTTTTCATGACTGCTGCATTCCTGTTACCTTTAGTCGTCACGTATATTTTGTGTTCCCTCAGATACTCGGTCCCATTGCTTATCCATACGCCCAGATAATTGTATTTATCTGTTATCTCTAGCGTGACCTCCTGTATTCTAAGCTCACTACCTTCGTTGTCATTGAAAATCATGACTGCTGATTTTTCCCTACTGAATCTAAAATCTAACCTATCTCCCTCATTACCGCAGATGTCCATCAATCTCTGCAAATCTTTTTTGTTGTTGGCCATTAGCACTATATCATCTGCGTACATTAATGCTGGTAGTGCCTGATCAATAAGTTTTCCTTGTTTGACTAAAGAGAGGTTGAAGCCCAGTCCACTTCCCTCTAATTTTGCCTCTAATCCTTGTAGGTACATCATGAATAATAAGGGTGACAGAGGGCACCCCTGCCTAAGCCCCCGTTTTACCTCTGCAGGCTTGGATACCTGTTTTTCCCACTTTATAACTTCCTTGTTACCTTGATAGACACCCTTTAAAAGATTAGTGACTACATGTTCCACGCCTAGTGTGTCCAGTATTCCCCACAATTCCTCTTCCGTTTATACCATACAGCAGCGCCGCAGTGCGGAGAAAAAAGCGGGCCACGTCCATCTCTTGAAACACGCTCTCACCGTGCAATTGGGACGGTCGGAGAGAAACCCGCCACGTGCCCGCCATCTCGGAAGCCATTCTAGAATAAACTCAGTTTGAAAGCTCCACCGGAGTGGAGGGCCGCTTGGCGCTGGTTAGAACTATACTCGGCGACAACCTTTCTTGGCACTGAAGGGAAAGCTACGGAGCCAAATCACGTGCATCCTACCGCCAGTGAATGTAGTTTAAACGTTGCCCTCATATTCATATATGTGATTCTTAAAGAAAAAAGAAGTGAAAAGTGAGCCCCGTAACTCTTGGCATCAGAGTGCGACACCGCAACAATAGCCCATATTTTCAACGTGAATTATGAATGTCCCGCCTTTAATTTTTACGTGGAGCTATTTGAGACAGGACGCAGCTCACACCCGTAAGATAATAGAGAGTTATAGTACACCGGGCTTACCGGGTTACCGGGTGTACCGTGATACAGTAATGGAAGTGCGCATGCGCAGATACGTACGTCACCCGTGCTGCTTCCCGTATGCGCGGTATTTTTCAGCTTTCACGTTACCGTGGTAGAGTAGGTGCATGTAGTGTACGTAAACATGGTGGCGCTCTCGCACGCCAGCTTCAAAGTGAATTTGGCGTAGTTGTTGAAAGATTCACCTCGTTCGCAGCAAACGACTGTTCAAAGTAACTTCACTTGCCTTCAGTGAGCTTCGATGACCGAGTATTACGGATAAGTTGGCGTAGTTGAGATAGCTTCCCATTTCGAACGCGTCTAGGAACAACTACAAGATAGATGTAAACAAATCGGCAACATAAATGTTTTCGCGTTTGATGCGTGGTTCATAATTATTTACTTTTAATATCACTAAAATAAACTTATAACAATGCTTCACGTGGTGGCATAAACAAACATTCTCGTTTTCTTTTCGTTTTCACTGTTTAAGTTAATAACCATATAATAGGTGGCGCCACCATCCCAGCTGGGGCACGTAAACCACGTAAACGCTATCCCGCTAAACTATAAGACGCTGTCCACAACGAACGTTTGCTGCACGGTAACGCCATTCCCTTAAACTACGCTATTACGCTAACGCTAAACTATAACTCTCTATTGGTATTTGTTTAATTTTTTTTTGTTGCGACTTCGCGTTTTTGAACGCGTGAGAACGTCCCGTCTGTTTACTTGAACCTAAAACGCTAAGCGGCGTCTGCGTTTACATAAAACGCTGATTCTGCGCCCCTGTCACTTTCTAAAGCATTACGAGAGGAGCGCCTAAACGGACTACTTCAAATAGGGCTACATGTACAAAAGCTCCGCCTCCGTATCTTGTCCTTCAGTGCCAAGCAAAGTTGCCGCCGAGTATAGTGGCGCTACAGTACAATTTTGCTCTAGCGGCCCAGGGCGCGCGTGTTGTGATCGATGGCGGTGACGCGTGCAAGCGGCAATTGGCCGTGAGGTCGAGCAGAGCCGCCGCCTGGTGGTCGAAGAGGCGAACTATGCTGTGCTGCGTGCCTCGCCTACTAGCCACGTCGTGTTTCTATCTGCGCGTACGTCGTACACGTTCTCAAAGTGTGGTTTGTCCGGTATTGTCAGTGCAAGTGTAGGTGTTTCTACGTTTGCACGAAAAGACGTACCAAAGCATTTGGTCTTGCTCAGCTGCTAATGCATTGTAATAGGATCGGCAAAGGCAAATTTCGAAAGTGCTGTTTGTTGTCATCGTTCCCTCCATGCAGCAGAATAATTTCAGAACGGGTGCCGCTTTCTGCTTCAAGCACATCGCGAAATTCTCTTTGCATACTCCCAAACATGAGGACTATTAAATGATGTGTGAATGCAGCATTATATAAAAACTCGATTCTAAAAAAGTATTGGCAGATCCCACGTACAGTGGGAATCGATGATATGCGAAGCATGAATGAGAAAGGTTGTTATGTCACTTTAAAGTCAGCACAACGTTACTGGGTGGAGGAAAATGATGCCGTACATGACTTCCATGTCATGATTATCATGTTTGAATGTGCCGCTTACCTTCGTCATCTGTTCACGTCACCCGATACTAAATTTAGTACATGTGGAGCTAGCGAAACGGCCGCGAGTACGCTATGAGCATGGTATTTTATCGTGTTGTTACATGACACGCGTGTCAAAATTATCATGTTTGCACCAGTCATATACTCTCGTCATCCTTTGACGTCACGTAACACCAAGTTTGGTATATGTAAAGATAGCAAAACGGCCGTGAGCGCATCATGAAGGGCCCAATATGCTCCAACGGAGCGTTGACGCGTGCGTACTCGGGGCGCAGCGCCGCTACGTTAGCAAAACACGAGCACTCTTTAGTCTGATGCCAGGCGCGACCAGCATCCGTCGGCACGCCCTGACGGCAACCAGCGCGAAACGCGACGTGCTGCATTTTGCGCCGATGCGTTTGTCTTGTCTTGTCGCTTAGGAGATTTTGGCTCATACCCACAAGGGGGATTGGCCGCACTGTACCTTAAAATAGATATTTCTTTGTACAACGCTTGCTAAAAAAAGAGAGAAATAGATAAGAACAATAATAATGTTCCTTTGAAAAAACGTGAAAAAGTGCAGAATAATTTGATAAACCAGAATATATATAAACAAATTACCAAGAATGAGGAAGGTGTACAAAGAATTGGATATATCTGGCAGTACCACTAGCACCGTATCCTTCCGGTTGCCTGAATGAATTTATGTTGCGCTGACAGAATAGCACTGCGGCCTACACCCAACTGACTGGCAATCCGAGCATACCAATCGGTCTTTCAAGAATTATTCGGCGCAGTGAGGCGAAGCGGCGGCATTTGAGAAGAAAGTGATATATTGTTTCCAGTTCATTGCAAGCTGCACATAGGTTAGATAATGAAAATCCTGACTTGTGGAGAGAAAAACTTAACCGAGGAAATCTTCAGCGAAAGCTTGTGAGGGTCACCTCACATTGACGGGAAAGGCATTTTGCGGTGTTCCATGTGAATTGCAAGTGCTGAAATTTTTCAGATTGTAGGAGCCATGTCTCGTTGATTTTTAAGAATTACAAGCGTTTGAATGGTTCGGCAGTAATAAAAGGAAACTGTGGAGCTACTAGCACCACCAGGAAAATAAAAGATGCCGAAGCGAGCAAATCAGCAATTTCATTTAGTACAATTCCAGCATGCCCGGGGGACCCAAATAAACCGAACTTCTGAATAGGCTATGCGGTATGAGAGACCAAAATATCCTGAGAAGAGGAGACTGCTTTGCGGACGTTAGATGTTCACATACAGACAAAGCATCCAAAATAATAATAGCTCTTGATTGCTGATAACTTAGTTTTCGAAGAGCCAATGTAATAGCCAGGAATTCTGCGAGATGAATTGGTGTGAAGTCAGGCAATCGGAGCGCAAAAGACCAATTAAGCTGATGAGAAAAAATACCTACTCCAGCTTTCTGAAGATTTTGCGTTGCATCCGTCGAAATTACTACGTATTAGGGAAAATGACTGAGATGGTCTTGAAGGAGGCCCTTCAGAACATGATTTGGAAGGAACTTGGCATTTTTCGGAAATATATCATCGCAAATTAAGTCAACTGGCACAAGGCATAAGGCTTGGGGAGTTAAATTCTGGGTAGAAACGTGAAGATTTGATAACAGAGACCCGACGAAAATGACTTGGGGGTCTTCAATAACGAAACCACGGGCACTCAAAGAAAGAAACTGGATATTTGATGAAAACTGTCTGTGAACAGAAGAAGAGCGCATCGTAGAGTTTTAAAAATGTTTGCAAAGTAAGCTGTCGAAATCTAGCATCAAGTGGGATGATTTTAGCTTCCAAATAAAGCACGTTATTCGCAACACACCTAGGTAGCCCGAGATACAGCCGCAGAGCTTGCCTTTCTAGAAATATAAGAGGTCTTTATCTGTACTCGGGAATTCCGGAAAACAGAACGCAACCAAACTCCAGAATTGGGCGTATGTAAAGTTTGTATATCATAAATAACGTATCCCTGCGCATCCGTGAATTCTTATTGCAAAACCGGCGTACCGATTCTAGGGCGCTTTCTGCTTTAAGGGTGTTTGATTCTATTTGTTGCTGGCAACCTAAATTGTCCACAAAAACATTGCCAAGATATTTTAGTGCTGTTACTTGTGGAAATGGATCATTTCGATAATGCAGTGAAAGAAATACGGGAACGGATAGAGGGAATGCAAGCAGAGCACATTTGCTAACATTAAGTGAAAAAGACAGCCCGCCAAGCCATGCCTCAAGCTCACTCAAATATGACTGTACGATTCGATAAAAACTATTGATATGTCTGGATGACGAAAAAAATCAATATCATCGGCGTAGACGTAAAAAGGAACATTTTTATGAACGGGAATGGATGAAAATAAGATATTAAATGAGGTGACAGGACTGATCCTTGCGGAACACCTCTTGTTTGCTTATATGAGGCAGAAGTAATTCCCTCGTGGCAACAAAAGAATTGTCTCTCAAAGAGAAACTCCTGAACCCAAGATATAATGTACTTGGGCACCTCAGTCCAATAATCTTGAAATTATTGTACTGTGTTCCACACTATCGTAGGCTTTTGCAATATCTAACGTGACTAATGCAGATAGCTCACACTGCGTCTTCATCTTTTCGTACGGAGAGACAGCGAACGTGCTTGCGCGCGCCTGCGAGTATATGGCAAGACCGGCGCCTGGCGTGGCAACGCTGGCGTGACGCGACAAAAGGAACGCTGGCGAGCACGTGCACCGCTTCACGTCTGAATGTATCGGTGCCTTGACTGTGGCATGTAGTCATGTTGTTACATGACACGCATCTCATGATTATAATGTTTTCACCAGTCGCATGCCTTTGTCATCCATTAACGTACCGTAATACCGAATTCTGTATACGTGACGCTAGCGAAACGGCCGCGAGCGCATCATCAGCGTGGCATGTAGTCATGTTGTTACATGAAACGCATGTCATAAATTCCATGTTAGGTTCTGTTAGGAACAACGGGTTATACCATCCTCAAACCAGTGACATGACAGAACACTTTAATCGTACCCTTGGAGATATGCTTGCCATGTACGCCTCTGACGACCACACTAATTGGGACCAAGTGCTCCCTTTTGTCACGTACGCGTACAACTCTGCGCCACAAACAAACACTGGCTTTTCTCCTTTCTTCCTCCTGTACGGACGTGAGCCATCATGCTCCATGGACACCATTCTCCCTTACCGGCCTAATGTTTCCGAAGCAACGCCTCTTTCCGAAGCAGCTGCTTATGCCGAAGAGTGTCGTCAACTCGCTCGCTCATTTACCGCACAAGACCAATGACGCCAGAAAACTGACCACGATGCCTCTGCGTCTAGTGTCCACTATAACCAAGGAATGCTGGTTTGGCTCTGGGTCCCGTCTACCCCTCCCGGTCTTTCCCCGAAGCTTTCGTCGAAATACCATGGCCCCTACTGTGTGGTGCGATAAACATCTCCTGTCAACTATGAAGTTGAGCCCATTGATCCACCTTCGGACCAACGCTGCGTGGGCTTGAAACAGTACACGTATCACGCCTCAAACCATGCTATGACCCCCTTGTCGTGTCATTTCCCTGGGTCGCCAGGTTGGCTCCTTTCTGCGCGGGGAGCAATTGTACCGGAGCATAGGGGCGCCAGCCCAGTGCCAGTGTGGAAAAAGACGTTGGCATCCATGTGTGGCTCGTGCTTGCCGGGTTCCTGCCTGTACCAGCTTGTTGCCGCTAACGCTTCTTGAATAATAACCTGTGTTTTTACGTAACCGTCCTCGTTGCAATATATATATATATATATAAATATATATATATATATATATATATATATATATATATATATATATATATATATATATATATATGAGATATAACAGACAGTAATGTCAAGGAATGTACCGGGGAAGTTATTAAAACCAATGGAATGTAAAATAAGAAGAAAGAAAAAGTGGATGAAAAAATTACCAACTGTGAGCAGGAATCGAACCTACGACCTTCGAATTACGCGTTCGATGCTCTAACCACTGAGCTATCACAGCGGCCCTCCCTCCATCCACTTTTTTTTGGGTTTATCTGTGAATTTAGAAGTAGGAGCGACAGTCAGCGCCATCTATAAGCCAAACAACGAGTGTGAAACACTCTTATGCGCATGTTTTGGCGTCACGTAGCACGTGAACTTATTATGAGCGGGCAGCTGATTGATTGTCCCTCTTATACAACCTAAACACACCAAGTCTGCCAGTACGAGACCCTCGTTCAATGAAAGAAGGGAAAGAAGTGTATACCTAAGGGCTCGTTTTGCCGTGTTTTAACACAATATTAATGAGATATAACAGACAGTAATGTCAAGGAATGTACCGGGGAAGTTATTAAAACCAATGGAATGTAAAATAAGAAGAAAGAAAAAGTGGATGAAAAAATTACCAACTGTGAGCAGGAATCGAACCTACGACCTTCGTAGGTTCGATTCCTGCTCACAGTTGGTAATTTTTTCATCCACTTTTTCTTTCTTCTTATTTTACATTCCATTGGTTTTAATAACTTCCCCGGTACATTCCTTGACATTACTGTCTGTTATATCTCATTAATATTGTGTTAAAACACGGCAAAACGAGCCCTTAGGTATACACTTCTTTCCCTTCTTTTATATATATATATATATATATATATATATATATATATATATAATATTAGAACCAACGAAATGTAAATAAGAAGAAAGAAAAGTGGGAGAAAAAATAACCAGCCGTGAGAAGGAATCGAACCTACGACCTTCGAATAACGCGTTCGAAGCTCTCACCACTGAGCTATCACAGCGGCCTTCCCTCCATCCACTTTTTTGGGGGTTTATATGTGAATTTAGATGCACGAGTGTCAGTCAGCGCCATCTATGAGGCAAGCGACGAGTGTGAAACACTCATTTTTATGCGCATGTGTGGCGTCACGAAGCACGTGAACTTATTACAAGCGGGCCGCAGATTAATAGTCCCTCGTATACAACCTAATGACACCAAGTCTGCCAGTATGAGACCCTCGTTAATGAATAAGGGAAAGAAGTGTATACCCAAGGGCTCGTTTTTCCGTGTTTTTGACACAACATTGATGAGATCTAACAGACGGTAATGCCAAGGAATGTGCAGGGGAAGTTATTAGAACTAATGGGATGTAAATAAGAAGAAAAAAAAGTGGGTGAAAAAATAACCAGCCGCCCGCTCGTAATAAGCTGCCCACTCGTAATAAGTTCACGTGCTACGTGATGCCACACATGCGCATAAAAAAGAGTGTTTCACACTCGTCGCTTGGCTCATATATGGCGCTGACTGACACTCCTACTTCTAAATTCACATATAAACCCCCTAAAAAACGTGGATGGAGGGAAGGCCGCTGTGATAGCTCAGTAGTTAGAGCATCGAACGCGTTATTCGGAGGCCGTAGGTTCGATTCCTGCTCACGGCTGGTTATTCTTTCACCCACTTTTCTTTCTTCTTGTTTACATTACATTGGTTCTAATAACTTCCCCTGTACATTCCTTGGCATTACTGTCTGTTATATCTCATCAATGTTGTGTCAAAAACACACAAAAACGAGCCCTTAAGTATACACTTCTTTCCCTTATATATATATATATATATATATATATATATATATATATATATATATATATATATATATATATTAACGCTCTGTTGGTGGCAGTAGGGGAGGGCGAAGAAGTGAATGGCTGCTGTGGCTGAGTAAACAGTCTTGCACTTCGAGTTCATGTCTATCTTTTCCTCTCGCGACAGACTGGTGGACGTGCTGGGTACTGTACTGAACGTCTTATGCCTGCTGGTCTTGAACCAGAAGCAGCCACCGCCAGTGCACCAGGGTCTGCTGATATCCATCGAAGCAGCCGCTGCCTTCAAGGACTACCAGCACAGCACGACCCATTGGCAAGCTCCGGGAGGACAATGTTTGCTACGTCCGCAACCCAAACCTAGCATGAACCATTTGCTAGCGTACCCTGTGTCATCAACACGCCTCGCACACCCAACCCATTCCACGGTGATGCAGGTGAAGATGTCGAAGACTGGCTTGACAATTTCGACCGGGTCACTGCCATCTACGACTGGGACAATCGCCGTAAGCTGAAGAACGTGTACATCTCCCCTTTAGACGCGGCAAGACTGTGGTAACGAACCACGAAACTTCATTCGCAGTCGGCAGGAATTCTATCGGCAGCTTCGCGAAGCGTTCTGTAACCCCGAACGGAAAGAGAGAGCGGAGCAGGCACTTCCTTCGAGGTTGCAAATGCCAAACGAGAGCGTCGCCATATTTGTCGAAGAGATGTCGCAATTGTTTCGACGTGCTGACCGCCACATGCCAGAAGACAGAAGGTGCGCCTGGTAATACGAGGCGTAAAAGAGCAACTTTTCGCGGGCCTTGTGCGCAACACTCCTACGACTGTGTCAGAGTTCATACGTGAGGCCACAAATATGGAGTGCATGCTTCGGCAGCGGTTGTCGCAATAGGAGTGTCAGACGGCCATGCCCGCTGCGTGCTCGCTTGTACCAGGAGGTGATAACAGAGAAGTCCTCACAGAACTCGTACGGCAGCTTGTACGCGAGGAACTTCGGAAATCTCATGCAGCGTTCCCTCCAAGTAGCGCTGCTCTTACGGACGTCGTTCGTAACAAAATCAGGCACTTCGTTCATTCGACACCGCCATAGCAAGTCGAACCTCCCACGTTTTCCTACGCGGATGCCCCACGTGTCTCTACGCCGTCGACAGCACATTTCACTCATCCACCTACTGGGACCCCCAGACGCTTTCCAAGTCCAGCATATCGCCCGCCTTCTCGAGCCGATTTTCATCCTGGCCCGCGGAAGTCCACCATCTGGCGTGCACCCGACAATCGTTCTTTGTGCTACCATTGTGGCGAAGTTGGACACATGTACCATGACTGTTACTACCGACGAATAGGCCTACGTGGATTCCGCGCAAATGCCTGTTGTCCCCGCTATAGTGAGCGCCCGTAAGAAATCGCGGATCACTTGGAAGGTAGCCATCACGCTCCTGTCCCGCCACGACAGTCATGGTCACCTTCATCTCGTCCGTCCACGTCAACGCATCGCGCCCAACCCACCTTTGGGTCCGCTGGTGTCAGTGGCAGCAGCCCACGCCAGGAAAACTGAAAACGGCGACCTCCAGAGGTGAGGCCGCTGTCACGCGAACCGACAAATACCTTCCGCCGCTGCCTTACGACGTACCGTTAAAGCCTGTTTCTGAAACCGTCAACAAAACGTCCGCTTCCATTAACGCTTCCCTCGACTGTTATCCCGTGACTGCGCTTGTCGACACGGGAGCTGATTACTCGGTGATGAGTGCTTCATTGGCCCCCCGTCGACACAAGAAGCTGACAACGTGGGACGGCCCTCAACTAATCACCGCTGGAAAACACCTCCTATTTCCTATAGGAAGGTGCACCGACAGGCTTGAGAATTGTGCGTCGGCTTTTGTAGCGTGATTCCTTGTACTGCCCAATTGTTCTCGGTCGGTCATTTTGGGCATGGATTTTCTCCGAAAATATAGAGCGATAATTAATCCGCGTGATTTGTTCATCAGTTTTGCTAACTGTGTTTCTCCAGATTCCGACATCGATAACGAACATCGTGGCGTGTCCTTAGGCGTAGTTGATGATTGCGTCACGTTGCCACCTCGCAGTAGTATCTTCGTGTTTGTTGAGTGTCCATGGGAGCAGTCAGTTAGGGGCGTCGCCAAAAGTACCCGGACGTTATTGCTTGATCGGGAAGTCACCATTGCTCAAAGTGTTGTTCAGCTCCGAAATGGCACGACTACGCTTTCAGTTACAAACTTCATTGGCACTTTGCGAAACGCACAACCATAGCTTACTTGGAGGTATTGAATGATTCGGACGCCTTCCCTTTGATTACGACGATCTCGACTAAGAACAGCTGCGATACTAACGTGACTAGTCGCCTCAACGTCAATTGCCAGTTAGAAGAACCTAAGAGGGCAAGGCTCCTCGGTCGGCTTTCATCCTTTAGTGACTGTTTTTACACCACGTCGAAAGTCCGACAAAACCATCTAATGAAGCACAGAATTATCACTGAGCTCTACGTCCAACCGGTGCACCAACATGCTTACCACCTGTCGCAGAAGGAGCAAGATGCCATTCGTCATCAAGTAAAACAAATGCTCGACGACGACGTAATTCAACCATCGACCAGTCATTGGGCGTCTCCAGTTGTTCTGGTTAAAAAGAAAGATGGTTCACTATGATTCTGCGTTGATTACCACAAACTCAACAAGATAACAAAAAAGACGTACATCCTCTACCTCGCATTGATGACTCCTTGGATGGCCTGCGACACGCCCAATACTTCTCTTCTATGGATCTCCGTAGAGGGTATTGGTAGATTGAAGTAGATGAACGGGACCGAGAAAAAAAAGCGTTTATTACACCTGATCGTCTCATGAATTTAAAGTTCTGCCCCTTGGCGTGTGCTCTGCTCCACATTCCAACGAATGATGGACACAGTTTTATGTCACCTGAAGTGGCATTTTTGTTTAGTGTATTTAGATGACGTAGTCGTTTTTTCTACGACTTTTAAACAGCACATTGAGCAGCTTGAGGCGGTTCTTCTAGCTATTCGCACTGCCGGCCTTTCTCTCAAACCGGAAAAAGTGTTATTTTGGATACGAGGAACTCAAATTCCTTGGCCACATTTTCAGCAGCAGTGGTGTTTGCACTGACCCTGAGAAACCTACAGCAGTTGCTTTGTTCCAGATACCGAGAAGAAAGCATGATGTACGCTGCTTTCTGGAACTTTGTGCTTATTACCGCCGCTTCGTGCCGAATTTCGCGAAAACCACCGAACCTCTACAACAACTCGTCAAGGACGACGTCGTTTTCATCTGGGGTCCCAAACAATCCGATGTTTTCCGCAACCTTCAACAACGCCTACAAACGCCGCCGATCCTTGGTCACTTCGACACCAAAGCAGACACAGAAGTCCACACTGTGCAAGTAACCTTGGCCTCGGAGCTATTCTCGTGCAGTATCAAGATGGCATGGAACGCGTCAGCGCCTACGCTAGCCGCACGTTGTCATCTGCGGAAAAGAACTACCCGACGACTGAAAAAATTGTCTGGCGGTTGTACGGGCCATAACAAAAGTCAGGCCTTACTTGTATGGATGCCCCTTCCGAATCATCAGTGACCACCACTCTCTCTGCTGGCTAGCAAATCTGAAAGATCCTTCGGGCCGTCTAGCAAGATGGAGCCTTCGGTTGCAGGAATTCGATATAACGATGATTTACAAGTCTTGAAAGAAACACACCGACGCTGATTGTCTTTCCCGGATGAAGACTTCAGCTGCCTTGCTATTCTCGCATCATTAAACGCGGCTGAGCAGCAACGCTAAGACTTAGAACTGCAACCACTGAACGAATATCTTGAGGGAGTTCGCCCACAAACCCCACGTCAGTTTGCGCGTGATTTGTGATCTTTCTGTCTACGCCACGACATCCTCTACAAGCGCAACTTTCATCCAACGAAAACTGTTTACCTCCTCGTCGTTCCTGCTGCTCTCTGCGATGATATTTTGTTTGCTTGTCACGACCAGTCATCTTCAGGGCATCTTGGCTTCCGCGTACTCTGGCGCGGAGCAAAGACAAATACTACTGGCGGAAACTTAAGAAAACCGTCCGGCAGTACGTCAAGACATGCACAGCCTGCAAGCGCCGCAGAAATACAATGACAAAACCAGCCGGTCTGCTTCAAGCCTTAAAACCCCCTCACGCACCTTTTGAAAAGGTCGGGATGGATTTACTCGGTGCGTTTCCGAAGTCTACGGCTGGTAATCGCTGGACTATGCTGGCCACCGACTACTTGACCAGATACTGCAAAGCACAAGCTGCCCAGCGAGCAACTGCTTCCGATGTGGCTGAATTTTTTATTAAGAACATCGTTCTCTGCCACGTTGCTCCCGCTGTCGTCATCATAGATCGCAGTAATGCTTTTACGGCACAGTTCCTCCGAGAGATCTTGATGCTGAGCGGCACGACGCACCGAACAGAAACTGCGTATCACCTACAGACTAACGGGTTAACGGAACGCCTTAACAAAACGATTGCATGTATGCTTTCGACGTAGGTCGCCAAGGATCAGAAGAATTGGGCTGAAATCCTCCCATGTATAACATTTGCCTACAATACGGCCGTGCAGGAAACCACCGGCTTTGCTCTTTTTCGTCTGGTTTACGGCCGCCACGTCAACACAATGCTTGATACCACGCTGCACCCAACTCTGCTGGACATGATTACCCGGGACGCAGATGTATTTGTTCAGCGTGCCGAAAACGCCTGGCAGCTGGCACGCTGTCGCATTTTATCGCGACAAAACCAAGATGCTCATTGGTACAACAGCCACCACAGAGCAGTCATATACGAGCCCGGTGACCGAGTCTGGGTTCGGACTCCTATACATCAACGTGGGCCGCTCAGAAAAATTGTTATGTCGGTACTCCAGACCCTACCGAGTTCTTCATCGCCTCGGAGAAGTGAACTACGAAGTTGTCCTAGCACCATTATCGTAGATCACGCTCCTCGGATGTGATTCACGTCTCCAGGATGAAGCCTTACTATTCGCGTTGACTGCAAGTCAGGAACTTTGTGATGTAGCACCTGCCTTCAAGACAATTGTGCATTTTTTTCTCGCTTCTTTTTTTCATCTTGTCCTTTTTCTTCTCAATGAACACAGACATTTTTGACTACCTTTTGTTGTTTTTCGTAGCCGTGAGATTCATGTGGTGGGAAGAGGGTAATGCCACGCTGTGTTGGTGGTAGTATTTATTTATTTATTTATTTGTACCCTCAAGGCCTACAGGCATTTCAGAGGGGAGTGGGTTACAAGGTTATACAAAAAACTAAAAAGCAGCAACAAAAGTAGTAAGCAGATAAGTACAAACATACATGGGCCCTAATCATACAATGTTAGCTAGTGCTGCACGAAACTGATGGTTGTCTTGGATTGCGGCGGTCAGTCCGGGAAGGCGGTTCCAATCTTGTGACGTCCGAGGAATAAATGACTGAAAGAAGGCATTGGTGTTGCATGGTATTGTTCCTACTTTGTGTCGGTGATCCATACGAGAAGAAATATATGAAGGAGGAGTAATTAACTCACTGAATAGGGGCGAATTATGGTAGTAAATTTTGTGAAAGAGACAGAGGCGAGAGTGTTTGCGGCGCGAAGTTAGAGTGGGTAATTGAAGCAAGTTTTTCATGGACGTGACACTTGCCGCACAGGTGAAATTACCGAGAATGAAACGTGCTGCGTTGTTCTGCATGAGCTCAAGTGATGTCACCAGATAGTCGTGGCTCGGGTCCCAAATGGATGATGCATATTCGAGTTTAGAACGAACCAATGATTTATACAAAAGTGTTTTTAAAGAGGTAGGTGCAGAAAAGTAGTTGCGGCGAAGGTAGCCAAGCAGGCGATTAGCATTATTAATAACGGTAATAATATGAAGCGACCAGGTGAGATCAGTTGTTATGTGAATACCCAGGTATCGGTACGACGTCACAGGTTCAAGAAGTGTGTTGTTAAGGTAATAGGAACCCGTCGAAAGGGCTGTTCTTGAAATGCGTAAGACTTTGCATTTAGTTGTATTAAGTTCCATTAACCATTGCTCACACCAGTTAGAAATTGCATTAATGTCCGATTGCAGTGCCGTAACGTCGTTATCGTTGTTAATTTCTCGAAAAATAACACAGTCATCTGCAAACAGGTGAATATTAGAGAGAACACAGCTAGGTAGGTCATTAACGTATATCAAAAACAAAAGTGGTCCCAAGACAGAGCCCTGGGGAACGCCGGAATGAACAGAACTGGGTGAAGAGTCATAGTTATTGGCTGTGACGAACTGGAAACGATTAGAAAGGAAATACTCAATCCATGCAAACAACTTAGGATCTAGATTTAACTTGCTTAGTTTGTAAAGGAGTAGTTTGTGAGACACTTTGTCAAATGCCTTGGAGAAGTCGAGGAAGATACAATCAGCGGATGAACGGCGATCTAAAATTAAGTGTAGCTTGTGGGTTAATGAAAGCAATTGGGTCTCGCACGAGAACTTCTTTCGAAAACCATGTTGCGTGGGTGAGAAGAAAGAGTTAAATTCAAGAAATTTGACCAGATGGGAAAAAATTACAAGTTCGAGAATTTTGCATGGAATGCTTGTTAGTGATATGGGTCGGAGATTGTTAGGCGTGTGTTTGTTACCGGACTTATGGAGTGGCACCACCTTCCCGACTTCCCAATCCGCCGGCAGGATGCTCGTGTCGAGGGTCTGCTGGAATATTTTGCACAAAATAATAGAGGAATACACAACAGTACTTTTTAAGAACTTCGTATTAATAAGGTCAACACCGGGGCTCGATGAGGGTTTCAGTGACTGGATTATTTTACTTACACCACCTGGGTCAGTAACAATGGGGTCTATGGAGAGATAATTGCAGTTCTGAAGTTCAGGTATTGAGGGGTGAGAAGAAACAACAAAGTTCTGGCAAAAAACTGCATTGAGTAGGGAAGAACATTCGCTACTGGGTATAATGGAACCATCTGGCCCAGTCAATGTAATACTATTCGTTTTAGAAGGAGTGATCACACGGCAAAATTTTTTAGGGTCGTTAATAAGCATAGAAGGAAGGGTGCGCTGAAGAAAGTGTGATTTGGCATGTTTTACTGCTGCAATGTATGCTTTGTTGGCGGTTGTGTATGCGTTCCATCGGTAATCACTCGGGGATTTTTTAGCCAGACGATAGCAGCGCTTTTTTCGATTAGACAGCCTGTTTAACTGCTTGTTGTACCAAGGCGCCTCCGGGTTAGAATTTATTGTGCGCAGAGGGATGTATTTATCAGTTAGTTCGTGAACTTTATTTTTAAATAGGTTCCAGTTTTCTTGAACGGTACGCGTATCAAAATGCAACAAGAAAATGTCCAGAAAGCAAGCTAGTTCGTTGTTAATAGTTTGAAAGTCTGCTCTTGAGTAGTCCCGAATTTGCTTAGTTGAGGTCGTAGCCTTGCTTAGTGGAACGTTTATATTAAATGAAAGGAGCGAGTGGTCGCTCAGACCGGGTAAGTGTGAAATCGGGGAAGCAAAATTAGCGTGCGTAGTTAATATCAAATCTAGTATGTTCGCGGTCTCTTGCGTGGTTCTAGTCGGTTCAGAAACGAGCTGGGAAAAAGAAAATAATGAACAAAGATTGAGAAATTCTGTTGTTTGAGATGAAGGTGGTTTGGATGTGGGGGTTTCCGAGGACCAAGAAATATGTGGGAAGTTAAAATCACCCATAAGGAATATAGGAGCAGTGGGGTGTCGTGTAGAAACAATATTCAGCGCATCGTGTAGTTCAGACACAAATGTTGGGGGGTATGAAGGTGGACGGTAACAAACGCCCATTACAAATTTCCGGTGCCCAATGTCAACGCAAGACCATACAGATTCTAAATCAGTGTGAACGTGAATTAAGTGAGATGGATAAGACTTTTTGACAGCAAGTAATACGCCACCGCCTTGACGCAAGGTGCGATCGCAGCGATAAATGTTAAAACAGGACACGTCGAAGATTTCACTATCATGAATGTGTGTGTGCAACCATGTTTCAGTGAGTGCTACGATGTCTGCGCTAACGGTGTTAATGACAGAGTTAAGGGATTCCCGTTGGCTTGTTACACTGCGAGTATTTGCTAGAATTACGGAGACACATGGCATCGGTGCTCTAGCTCCCCTCGCGTGTTCCTAGCTGGTAGGCCTGCCGGACAACGCAGACGCACTCGCCAAAAGCGGTGCGGCGGACGTGGCATTGGGAAGTGGCGCAGTAGGTGGCGCCCGTTTTATTTCTTTTACGCTGTCAGACACGGTATCGTACATGAAGCACCAGTCATCTATTATTAGTTTGTTATAGCGCAATTGGAATTGGGGAGAGTGGGGTTGGCCTTTGCCGAATTATACAAGTTTCTTTCTAGCCTGCCTAGTTGCGACTGAGTAATCTTCCGATACCACAATGTCTTTAGTTTTTAAAACAGCGCGGTCGGAAAGAATCGCTTCCTTCATCTTGAAGCTGCGAAATTTAATGATGACCGGACGAGTTTTGGAGCTGGAAAAGGTGCCTATGCGGTGAACGCAATCGACATCGTTTCCAGTAATGGCTTTTCCTGTCGCACTTGATAGTGCAGCTAGCGTCTTCTCCACTGTGGCTTGCCACGATTCCCGAGAGTCCGGGATGCCATGAACGAGCAGGTTACTTCTCCGTGACCTGTCCTCTAGGTCGTCCAGGCGAGATTGCAAGACGTCCTGCTGCGACATCAAGCGTTCTGCAGCGTCGCTGACAGCCGCCAGGTCACCACTCATATGCTCTGTCACTTCCGACTTTGATTCTAAGCATTCAAGACGGCCGAAAATGTCAACCAGCTTTGTTTCTATTGCCTGCTGGCCGGACTTGATTTCTCCGATATCTGTTTGAAGATCCGCTTGCCCCTTAGTTAATGCGATTGTCCGTTCGTTGATGTCTTTGAGTATCTGAAGCATTGTGTTCATTTGCTCCGAGTTCGCATCCTGAGGTTCGTCGGGAGCTGTGGATTGGTTTCGGGGTTTAGAAGGACCAGGGTTAGTCTATGTCGCCTGACAGAAGCAGCAACAGCGCGACATCAACGCAATCGAGCAATGTTTCACAAAGCACTTGGGGCATGGGAGCAGTATCAAAAAGCGATTGTTAGATCGCTGTGCGAAAAGTGAGAATTGATTACGCACCTGCGGGGCGTAGAGAAGAATTTTCGGCATGGTTTCACGAACGCTGCTCCCATGCCCACTAAAGGCAAGTGTGCTGCGTGGCTTGTTTATATCCGTGCGTCACAGTGCTGCCGCCGTCACTTTGGCCGTGTTCCGGGTGAACGTCGAGTTGCTTAGTCGAAGGTTGATACCGTCGCAGCCACGATTGTAGATATCCAGCACGTCATCGCCAGTTGAAGCTTAAAAGGCCTGCCCAGGATCGATGCGCGTAGGACGAAATGGCCAGACGAAAAAGACGGTCAGCAAACCCTGCGGGGCGTACAGAAGAATTTTCGGCATGGTTTCACGAACGCTGCTCCCATGCCCACTAAAGGCAAGTGTGCTGCGTGGCTTGTTTATATCCGTGCGCCACAGTGCTGCCACCTTCACTTTGGCCGTGTTCCGGGTGAACGTCGAGTTGCTTAGTCGAAGGTTGATACCGTCGCAGCCACGATTGTAGATATCCAGCACGTCATCGCCAGTTGAAGCTTGAAAGACCTGCCCAGGATCGATGCGCGTAGGACGAAATGGCCAGACGAAAAAGACGGTCAGCAAAACCTGCGGGGCGTAGAGAAGAATTTTCGGCATGGTTTCACGAACGCTGCTCCCATGCCCACTCAGAGGAGAGCGAAGAGATGAATGTCAGCTGTGGCTGAGTAAACAGTCGTCCACTTCGAGTTCCTGTCGATCGTTTCCTCTCGCGACAGTGCTGCTATATATATATATATATATATTTATATATATATATATATATATATATATATATATATATATATATATATATTGTAGAGAAGCCGCCGAACACTGAATTGGGTCAGAAGTAGAAACAGCACTGATGGTACGCGAATCGGGACAACGCGAGTCTTTGGGTACGTCCAGGACTTGTGCGTCGTTGACTGGTTCTACTCTGCCGAGACATTCCCCTCGAACCAAGGTAACAGTGTACGGGGATGGGTTGGTCACGAAAATAGCGGCGTTGCCCTGGGTGATTTGCACAGTCGCGAAAGGTACTAGCAACCCTTTCCTTCTGGAAGCACGGCCGGATGGCGAAACGAGTGCAATTGTGCCGGAGAGACCGGTGCAGTAGACCAATACACCCATCGTCGAGCTTGGAGGCACTATAGTATCGTCTTTCACGAGAATCTTGCTCAGTGTTGGGGGACCGTCTTCTGCCGTCAAATGCGAGAAGGGCGAGAGTTCAATTTCGGCGGCGGCACAATGAATGACGGCGTCGTTGCGGGAGAGAAAATCCCATCCCATTCTCCGACACTACGACCCTACGGCCCCAACAGAGGTGCACAAGGACGCCAGTGGTGTAGGCCTCGGCGCTGTCCTGGCGCAGCGCAAACCCGGGTTCCCTGATTATGTTGTGGCATATGCAAGCCGTACGCTCACGAGAGCCGAGACAAACTACACCGTCACGGAAAAAGAGTGCCTGGCGATCGTCTGGGCTCTTACAAAGTTTCGACCTTATTTGTATGGTCGCCCATTCGATGTCGTCACCGACCATCATGCACTATGCTGGCTTTCGTCATTGAAGGATCCCTCAGGCCACCTCACCCGTTGGGCTTTTCGCTTACAAGACTACGACATCCGCGTGCTCTACCGCAACGGACGCCAGCATGCTGACGCCGACGCCCTCTCGCGCTCCCCTCTGCCCGAAGCTGACCTGCTCTGCTCAGTATCCTCGGTTGCTGTTTCTGCCATTGATGTTGACGTCATCGCTACCGAACAGCGAAAGGATAATTGGATCGCCCAACTGATCGACTTGCTCTCTGATCCTTCCGTCACGCCATCCACGCGTGCCTTGCGTCGTCGAGCTCACAATTTCGCCATTCGTGACGGCCTCCTACGCCGACGCAATTACGACGCCGATGGCCGGCAGTGGCTACTCGTGATACCCCGCAGTCTGCGGTCGGAGATATGTGAATCCTTCCATTCTAATCCACAGTGCGTGCACTCTGGGGTATTCAAAACCTACCATCGCATAAGACAACGCTACTTCTGGCGCGGGATGTACCACTACGTCCAGCAGTTCGTTCGCTCCTGTCTCGCTTGCGAACGCCGCAAACCGTCCGCACACATGTCACCAGCCGGTCTGCAACCGTTACCTTGCCCTGACCGTCCGTTTGGTCGCATAGGTATCGATTTGTATGGACCACTCCCTCTGACGTCCACTGGCAACCGCTGGGTCATCGTCACCGTGGATCATTTAACGCGATACACCGCAACCGCCGCTCTCCCTGCGGCTACTGCGCGTAATGTTGCGTCCTTCCTACTGCATCGATTCCTACTGCGCCACCGTCCACCCCAGGAGCTTCTCAGCGATCGAGGCCGTGTCTTCTTGTCAGAAGTCGTCGACGCCATTCTCACTGAGTGCCATTCTGTCCACCGCAAAACTACTGCTTACCACCCGCAGACGAATGGTCTGACCGAACGCTTTAACCGCACCCTCGGCGACATGCTGTCGATGTACGTCGCCGCCAACCACATGAATTGGGATACCATACAGCCCTTCGTCACCTACGCCTACAACACCGCCCCTCAGAGCACGACTGGTTTTTCACCTTTCTTCTTGCTTTACGGAAGGCGCCCGTCACACACCATCGACACGATACTCCCGTACACGCCGGATCCATCTGAGTGTACACCTATTTCCGAGACCGCTAGGCTTGCTGAAGAGTGTCGCGAGCTTGCCAAGATTTTACGACACATGAGCAAGAGCGGCAGAAGAGTATTCATGATGGCTCCGCCACTTCTGAGCCCACGTTCCTTCCTGGTTCCCTTGTATGGCTCTCAATGCCGACCTCTGTAGCTGGCCTTTCTTCCAAACTACTCCCGAAATATGAAGGTCCCTACCGTGTGATCGAGCGCACATTTGCGGTCAACTATCTTATCGAGCCAATTGAACAATGCGCCGCCGCGGGCGCGACATTGTCAATGTGGAGCGCCTGAAGGCTTGCTATGACCCGCTCGTAGTGACAAGTTGATAGGTCCCCAGGCGGCTCCCTCTTCGACCCCGGGGTAATTGTAAAGAAGCCGCCGAACACGGAAATGGGTCGAATTCTCAGGTGCTATCTAGTGGGTCTGCCCCAAAAAGAACGCCGCTCACGCGGAGAGCCCGTGCTTGGCCGTTACTGTCGCCATTGTGTAGACTCGCTGTGTGCCGGCTAATAAACGCCATACTAATATATATATGTATATATATATATATATATATATATATATATATATATATATATATATATATATATATATATATATATATATATATATATATATATATATATATCATCACTCTGACTAAGTCCATTGGAGACAAAAGCCTCGCCCATGTTCCAGTCATCTCGGTCCTATGCTTGCTGCTGCCAAGTTATACCCGCAAACTTCTTAATCTCATCTGCCCACCTAACCTTCTGTCTCCCCGTAACCCACTTGCCTTCTCTGGGAATCCAGTTAGCTACCGTTAATGACCAGCGACTGTCCTGTCTATGCGCTACACTCCCGGCCCATGTCCATTTCCTCTTCTTGATTTCGACTATGATATCCTTAACCCCCGTTTTTTTCCTTATCCACTCTGCCCTCTTCTTGTCTCTTAAAGTTCCACCTACAATTTTTCTTTCCATTTCTTGCTGCGTCGTCCTCAATTTAAGCTGAATCCTCTTTGTAAGTCTCCAGGTTTCTGCTCTATAGCTAGGTACCGGCAAAACGCAGCTGTTATATACCTTCCTCTTGAGGGATAGTGACAATCTCCCTGTCATAATATGAAAGTGCTTGCAAATTGTGCTCAACCCTATTCTTATTCTTCTAGTTACTTCAATCTCGTATTTTTACCACAATCTGTCCTCCATCTTTCAGCAGATCTGATGTTACCTGGCCCTCAACAGCAGCTTTACCTCTTTGCATGCTCTCCAAGGCTTTTCTGACTTCGTCTATCATTACTGGTGGGGTGTCATCTGGGTTACTGCTAGTTCCTATAGTATTAAGGTCGGGTTTGTCCCGGCTACTGTACAGGTCTTTGTAAAACCCCTACGTTATTTTAATAATGCTATTCATTTTGGTAGTTATTTTGCCTTCTTCGTCCCTTAGCGCATACATCCAATTTCTGCCTATCCGAAGTTTCCTCTTCACTGCTTTGATGCTTCCTCCATTTTTCAGAGCGTGTTCAATTTTCTCCATGTTATACCTTCTAACATCGAATACCTTGTGCTTATTAATCAAATTCAAAAGCTCTGCCAGTTCTATTTTGTTTGTTGTACTAGAGACTTTCATGCTTTGATGCTTTTTAATGACGTTCTTCGCCTCCTGGGACAGCTTGCCAGTGGGCTGTCTAAATACCGTACCTCCCACTTCCACTGCACACTCCGCAATGATAATCGTCAGATTATCATTCATTGCGTCAACACTAGGGCTGCTTTCCTCGACAAGAGCCGAGTACCTGTTTTGAAGTGAGACTCTGAATTCCTCCACTTTCTCTCTCAGAGCTAGCTTATTGATTGGTTTTTTTTTGCGTATCAGTTCCTGACGTTCTTTTTCAAGTCTAGGCAAATTCGAGACCGCACCGTTCTATGGTCCCTACATCGTACCTTGGCAAGCATTTCCATATCCTGCACAATGCCTGGGTGTGCACTCTTTAAAAAGTATATTTCGTTCTTATTTTTGCCATAACGGCTCCTCCATGTCCACTTACGGTTTCCTCGTTTTCTGTCGAAAGTATTCCAAATCCGTAAATAATTGCGTTCTGTGAATTCAGCTAGTAGTTCTCCTCAGGCATTTCTAGTACCGATGCCATAATCTCCCACTGCCTGGTCTCCAGTTCGCTTCTTTCCCACCTTTGCATTAAATACTCCCATTTGTATAGCATACTGTGTCTTTGCCTTACTCATCCCCGATTTCACGTCTTCATAGAAGCTTTCAACTGAAGCGTCATCATGGCTGGTTGTAGGCGCCTAGGCCTGCACCACCTTAATCTTGTATCTCTCATTGAGTTTAATTACGATACCTACCACTCTTTTAATAATGCTATAGTATTCCTCTATACTGCCAGCTATGTTTCCGTGAATAAGGAACCCCACTCCCAGTTATCTTCTGTCAGCCAAACCCCGATAGCAAAGAACGTGCCCATTCTGTAGCAGTGTGTAGGCCTCATCTGACCTCCTAACCTCACTGAGCCCTATTATATACCATTTAACACCATCTGCCCCACCGTGGTGGTCAAGTAGCTAAGGTACTCGGCTGCTGACCCGCAGGTGGCGGGTTCGAATCCGGCTGCGGCGGCAGTATTTCCGTTGGAAGCGGAAATGTTGTAGGCCCATGTGCTCAGATTTGGGTGCACGTTAAAGAACCCCAGGCGGTCGAAATTTCCGGAGCCCTCCACTACGGTGTCTCTCATAATCAAATGGTGGTTTTGGGACGTTAAACCTCACATATCAATCAATTAACACCATCTAGCTCCTCGAACAGTACAGCTAGACTTGCCCTATATATATATATATATATATATATATATATATATTCACGGAGTCGTGACATGTACGAATGAAGCAGACTGCAGGTCTAATAATGAACTGTTTATTTGGGCGGACCTGTGCCAAGTAGTCGGAAAGTCTTGCACTCATAACGGCGAACAGAGCGTCGGCAGTCGATAACTGACAAGTGGTGAAGCACGTCGGCATTTGTATACTTGCCATCGAATGTTCTAGCGTTATCGCAAGCGGTGACGTGGGTTCCAGAATAATCTGAAAGATTTACGAAGAGGGCGTAATCTTGACAAATCGATCTATTACAGCCTCAAAGATTTTCGAGCATCGTAGGTGCGGTTTGCACTGAATGTAGTGTAACAGGGTGATAACAAAACCTGAGGAAAGGAACGTGGCATTGCCCCCCTCTGAAAAAGGCATCATGCCGGCCTTTCATAAAAGTTGAAGGTACAGTAATAAAGATAATAAACATTAGGTAGATTGATACGTGGTGTTTAACGTCCCAAAACCACCATATGATTATGAGAGACGCCGTATTGGAGGGCTCGAGAAATTCCGACCATCTCGGGTTCTTTAACGTGCACCCAAATCTGAGCACACGGACCTACAACACTTCCGCCTCCTTTCGGAATTGCAGCCGCCGCAGCCGGGATTGGAACCTGCGACCTGCGGGTCAGCAGCCGAGTGCCTTAGCCACTTGATAACCACGGTGGGGCAATAAACATTAGGTACGAGCAATAAAGCATATCAACAAAAACAGAATAGAGTCCTCAAATTCGCGCACGAAATGGCCTGAGGCACACGACATGGACGTCTTCAGTTTGAGCCCAGCATCTTTAAGGGTTCATAACGCCGTCACCAACAGCATCGTAGTCCAGTGGGCCAAGACGTCGAACTACTGTGTATGGTCCGATGCGTTGTCGTAGAAGTCTTTCACTGTGTCCACGTTGGCGTGTTGGCGTCCATAACCAGACACGGTCACCGGACTGGTACTCTTCGAAGCTTCATCGAAGATTGTAATGGCGGCTGTCGGCTACCTGCTAATTCATGATGCGAAGGCGGGTGAGTTGACGAGCTTCTTCTGTGCGCTAAAGATAGACGGTCACGTGAAGGTTTTTTCATGAGTGACGTTAGGCAGCATGGCGTCGAGCGTCATTGTCGTTTTCGTTCCAAAGACCAACTTGTATGGCGTCATCTGCGTCATTTTTTGTACGGCGGTGTTGTACGCGAAGGTCACGTACAGAAGGATCGCATCCCACGTCTTGCGCTCGACGTCGACGAACATCGCCAGCATATTGGTGATAGTCTTATTGAGACGCTCGGTGAGGCCATTAGTCCGTGGATGGTTGACGGTGGTCTGGCGGTGACGTGTCTGGCTGTACCTTAGTATTGATTGAGTTGGGTCCACCTCTCTCTGTGATGAGGACTTCTGGAGCTCCGTGACGCAAGATGATCCTCTTGACGAAGACATTTGCTACCTGAGTAGCATTGCCTTTGGGCACAGCCCTTGTTTCCATGTAGCGGGTGAGGTAGTCAGTAGCTACGACGACCCATTTGTTTCCGGAATTTGACGTCGGGAACGGCTCCAGTATGACCAAGCCGATTTGCTGAAATAGCCAGTGAGTTGACTCGATAGGCTAAAAACGTCTGGCTGGCTTATTCGGTGGTATCTTCTGTCGTTGACAGTGTCGACATGTCCTGAAGTAACGAGTGACATCGGCGGCAAGTCATGGCCAGTATTACCTCTCCTGTATTCTGGCGAGTGTACGCAAAACACCGAGGGGTCCAGCCATCGAGTCGTCGTGTAGCGTATCCAAAACCTCTGGACGTAACTCTGAAGATACTACGAGAAGGTAGTTGGCGTGACGTGGTGAAAAGTTTTTTTTGACCAGGATGCCGTTACGCAAGAACAATTGCGCCAGTCCTCGCTTGAATACCTTTGGAACACCGGCAGCCTTGCCCCCTAGGTATTCCACAAGACCCTTGATGTCAGGGTCGGCACGCTGTCGTTCTTCAAAATCATCGATGGTTAAGGTTCCAAGGATGCAGTCACGGTCCTCGTTGTCCTGCGGTGGTGCGTTGACGGGGGCGTGAGACAGGCAGTCAGCGCCATGCCTTCGCCCCGAATTGTAAACGGTGGTCACGTTGAATTCCTGAATTCGCAGACTCCCCAGTGCAAGGCGACGTGAAGGGTCCTTCAAGTTAGCTAGCCAACAGAGGGCATGGTGGTCACTCGTAACTTTGAAAGGCCTACTGTGGAGGTAAGGACGAAATTTTGAGGTAGCCCAAATGATTGCAAGACACTCTTTTTCTGTTGTAGAATAGTTGACTTCTGCCTTAGATAACGACTGGTTCCCATAACTGATGACCCTTTCAAGTCCGTTAATATTCTGCACCACGACGCCTCCGATCCCTACACTGCTTGCGTTCGTGTGGATTTCCGTGTCGGCAATTTCGTCGAAATGAGCAAGTATTAGTGGTGCCTGTATGCATCAATTTAATCTTGAAATGGTTCCTCCTGCAGGGTTTCACTCTTGAACTCGAAGTCGGTTTTTATCAGGTTCGTGAGTAGCTTGGCGATGCGGGCACTATTTTGACAAAACGTCTGTTATAGGCGCATAGGCCAAGAAATCAACACACTGCTTTCTTGTCGGCGAGTAACAGAAATGCAGCGTTGGATGTTGTCTTTTGCGTGTTGGGGCGTACTCCAGACTTGCTTATCACGTGTCCCAGGAATGAGACGTGCTCGTATGCAAAGCGGCACTTTTCTGGCTTCACAGTGAGTCCGGAGGTTTAATTGCTTGAAGTACAGCTTGAAAGAGCTGTAGATGGTTGTGAAAGCTTGAGTAAAACACATCGTCCAAGTACACGAAGCATGTCTGCCACTTCAATCCAGCGAGCAAGGTGTCCATAACACGCTGGAACGTCGCAGGTGCCGAGCAAAGACCAAAGGGCATGACCTAAAACTCGAAGAGGCCATCTGGTGCTATGAACGCAGTATTTTCTTGGTCTCTCTTATCTACTTGGATCTACCAATAGCCTGATTGATATGTGGGGTTTAACGTCCCAAAACCACTATATGATTATGAGAGACGCCGTAGTGGAGGGCTCCGGAAATTTCGACCACCTGGGGTTCTTTAACGTGCACCCAAATCTGAGCACACGGGCCTTGTTTATGCGTCGGAAGCCTCGGATTAACGTCAAAAGCCGGTTGAAACACTGAGTCCTTGAAGTGCATTCGGCAGAATCGATCACAGCGAAAGCGTTGCCGGCTTCCAGTATTTCTTCGATGTAGGCAACCGCCGTACCTTTGCTCACGTGCTTGTACTCATTGCTGAAGTTCGTGAGAACCACTCTTGCGTTACCTCCCCGCCACTCGGCTATTCCTCTCGCGACGCTAATTTCGCAGTTGATCAACAGGTTCTGGTTGCCTTCAACGACACCTTATTTTTCTTTTGATTTTTGAGAGCTGACGGGAATGCTGACGCTGGAGCAAGGAACAATGCTGACTTGATCTTCAAGCACATTCAACGCGTGCCTTTGTGACGGCTTGTGTGGTGGCAGCGCTTTTTCTGTGGATAGCGTCATTGCCTCAGCTCTCAGGTCAATGACGGCGCTGGGTTGACTTGAGAAGTCCATCCCAAGTATCACATTCTTAGAGCAGTGCTCTAAAATCAGAAAGCAGGCGGGATAAGTCCGGTTACCGATTGTGACTCTTGCTGTGCAAGGACAGGCTGGTAATATTAGATGACCCCCAGCGGTCCGGATTTCAGGGCCTTGCCAAGCAGTCTTCAATTTCTTCAACTTCGCTGCAAAAAGCCCACCGATGACGAAATAGTCGGCCCCAGTGTCGATGAAAGCGGTGACGTAGTGGCCGTCAAATATTACGTCGAGGTCGCTTGTTCATCGTCGTGCGTGTCGGTTTGGTCGTGGCATCGGGTCACAGTTACGTCGGTTTGCTCCACTGCTTCCACGCGGCGTCGTCAGGTTTCCTTCTGGCCGGGAAGTTTCTAGTTTAGGGCTCTGTTCAGCTTGCGGTGTGTTAAAGTTTCGTCGCTTTGTCGTTGGGGGCGGAGGGTCTTCAGTGTTTTGTAGTTCAGCAACCGTACTTCATCCATTGCGTGCCCTTAGTTTTCCGAAAATGGGCTAATGGAACGGCTTCTGTTGGAGCTGATGTACTGCTGTCACCGGGGAGGAGGCCTTAAGGTACCGGTGATGGCGAATGGGAAGAACGTCGAGGTGCCCATTTTGTGATGGTCAGGTATTCAGTGATGTCGCGTGGTCGCTTGCCGCACCGTAGGGATGCTGGGTTGACGGCGAAGCCGCGTAGGCCCATTTGGCGGTACTGTCAGCGGCATTTTGTGTGGCCAGCTTCTCCGCAGTGGTAGCAGAGTCAGCGTTTGTCAGGAGTGCGCCAAACATTGGTCTTCCTCAGCGCGTAGGGCTGGGAGGCAGGTGGGTGGTATGCCGTAGGTAGTGGTGGTAACGGTGTCTCGTGACGAAAATGCAATGGTGTGGCCTCTGGAAGTGGACGTAGTGGAAGAGCATAGCGTCTGGCAGCAGCAGCGTAGGTCGTTGCTTGGGGTTGCGGTTGCGATGACTCAGACATGCCCAGCGATTGCTCAAGTTTTTCTCTAACGAGGTCTGCGATTGACCAAACTTGAGGTTGGCACGACGAGAAGATTCGGCGAAGTTCTTCGCACACTACGGCTCTAATTGTTTCACGTAGATTGTCTGAGCAGAGTGGCTGGATCTCTGCACAGCCTGGCGTCGAGTGGCGGTTGGATTGACATGTGCGCATTTCAAGCCTCTTCCAGGTAGTCATCGCTTCTTAGACAAACTCTTAAACGCTTTTCGGAGGGTTCGACATCTGTCCCGCAAAAAGCTCCTGCTTAGCACCTTGCATGAGGAGGCGGACGGTCTTGTCCTCAGGCATTTCGGCGTCAGCGTGACAGAAGAGTTTGGTCATCTCTCTCATGAAGTGCACCACGTTTTCGTTTAGCAGCACCACGCGGGTTTTGAGGGGTGCTTCAGCCTTCTCCTTGCGGACCACACTTGCAAGAGTCGCAAGGAACCTGGCCCGAAAAACGTCCCACGTGGTCATGTTTCACTCTTGATTTTTGAACCAGGTCCGAGCAGCGTCTTTTAAACCAAAATAGACATGCCGAAGCTTGTCGTCCTCGGTCCAGCTGTTGAAGACAGTGACCCCGGCAGCACAGAACTTTGGCCCAATGTTGAGATTAGATTGGCAGTTCATGGTCCAAGAATGGCCCAGGTAGACAACGTGCCGCCAATAATGGCGGTACCTGCCAAATAGAACGGCGATGTTGGGCCACATTGACAACGTTCTGTCAATAATGGCGATGTCAGTCTCATAGAACGGTAATGTTAGAGCAGCATTCAGAACTTTCCTCCAATATTGGCCTTGCCAGCGTATTAGAACGGCCACAATGGACCGAGTTGTACAAGCAGCAATATGCCAATATGGCCGGAGCCATGCAATTAGGCAGGCATTATTAGCCCGTCCTTTGAACGTTATTGCCGGCGTCGGCTGGAGCGTCGAATTCGTTGGCCTAATATTGGACCGGTATGAGCTAATTTCTGCATCTGCTGCTTTTTGGCACTGTTCTGGTGCCACTTCACGCGTCTTTTTTTTTAAGTTTGAGAGAGTAATATGCGAGGCGAATGAGAAATATATTGTCGCAACGTGCAAAGAACAGGACACAAGGGTTCCTTTCGACGTTAACAGCAAGGCTCTATTGGCACACAAAAACAAAGCGCAAGAGCAGACGCGCAACGTCGTCTTCCTTGAAAATGCCAGAGACCGCCACACGTGATGCTGGCTTCTTCCTCCTTTCGTGCTTACGGCTAATAAATAAAACCGTGACATTAGCCTCCCTCTCCAGAAGGCATCGTCCCGATGCTTCGTCATCATGGCGGAAGGTTTTGTAGTCACTGGCAGCCCACGGGTTCATTCGGACAAATAAGGTTTCATCCGAACCACGTGCACAACTTCTAGTGCATGTCTTTGGCGTCTTGAACAATGTGGACTGTCGGGAATCACCTCATAGTTAACATCACTGAGACGACGAAGGACTTTATACGGCCCAAAGTACCGTCTCAAGAGCTTCTCCGAGAGGCCACGATGGCGAACTGGGGTCTAGATCCAAACTTTCTGTCCTGGTTCATAGGAGACACGTCGGTGACGAAGATTATAGCACCTTGTATCATAGTCCTTGTGGCGACGAATGCGTACGCGGGCAAGTTGGCGAGCTTCTTGAGCAAGCTGAGTTATGTAATCTGAACTTGTGTTAACGCCATAACTTTCATGCGGCAACATAGCGTCGAGCATGGTTGTCACGTCACGGTCATAGAGAAGGCGGAATAGTGTCATGCGTGTTGTCTCTTGCTGTGCCGTATTGTAAGCGACAGTGACGTAAGGCAGTATCTCGTCCCAGTTTTTATGTTCCACATCGACGTACATGCAAAGCATATTCGCAAGTGTTTTGTTCAGCCGTTCCATCAGACCATTTGTTTGTGGATGGTATGCCGTTGTGCGCCGGTGAGATGCCCCACATAGACTTAAAACTGTGCGTAATAGCTCGGCTGTGAAAGCTTTTCCTCTGTCAGTTATTACTACAGATGGAGCGCCATGCCTCAGGACTATATTCTCAATGAAAAACTGTGCTGCTTTCACTTGCTGTGCCCCGCTTCAAAGCCTTCGTTTTGGCGTAGCGAGTAAGGTATTCTGTGGCTACAATTATCCATTTTCGACCAGCAGCTGAAGTTGGAAATGGTCCTAGAAAATTCATTCCGACTTGAGCGAATGGAGTTTCCGGCACATCAATTGGATGGAGGAACCCTGCTGGTTTGACGGCTGGCACTTTCCTACGTTGGCACTCAAGACAAGTGCGAACGTGCTGTTGAACGGTTGCCGTCAGTTTCGGCCAGTAATACTTCTGTCGCACTCGGCATAGCGTTCGTGTGTGGCCTAAATGACCGGATGTCAGTTCGTCATGACACGCCTCTAGTACTTCTTTCCTGAGTGGTGTTGGGACGACAAGTAAGTAAGTGTTGCCGCTCGGAGAAAAGTTCACCTTATAAAGGACCTCGTTGCGCAAACAAAACGATTTTACCCCTCTTGCGAAGAGCTTTGACATAGCAGATGTGCGTCCTTCTAAGAAATGAATAAGGGGTTGCAACTCGCGATCGTCGCGTTGCTGCTGTGCGATTGTAGACGCATTGCCTACACCGACAAACGCCGCATATTCATCATCTTCAGCATTTACGTCTTCTAATGGGGCGCGAGAATGACAATCGGCGTCTGTATGTCGCTTTCCGGATTTATAAACTCTAGCCATATCGAATTCTTGAAGCTTGAGGCTCCAGCGTGCCAATCATCCTGACGGGTCCTTCATGTTCGTCAACCAGCGAAGCGAGTGGTGATCGCTGATGACTTTAAACGGGCGGTCGTATAAATATGGACGAAACTTCATGACCACCCACACCACCGCAAGACACTCTTTTTCAGTGGTAGAGTAATTCTCCTCTGTACGGGAGAGAGTCCGACTTGCATAAGCAATTACTCGTTCGGCGCCATCTTGCCACTGAACGAGCACTGCTCCTAAGCCGACATTGCTGGCGTCGGTGTGAACCGCTGTCGGAGCGTCATCGTCGAAGTGTCCGAGAACTGGCGGGCTTTGAAGACGTTGTCGCAGCTCGTTGAAAGCTTCCTGCTGCTCTTCACCCCACACAAACGTGACGTCTTCTCGGGTGAGTTGTGTTAAAGGTGATGCGATACGCGAAAAATTTTCAATGAAGTGTCGGTAATAGGCGCACAGGCCTAAAAATCGCCGCACGGCCTTCTTGTCTGATGGCGTAGGAAAACTTGCAACAGTGGCTATTTTGTCTGGGTCAAGCCGTACACCTTCACTGCTGACAAGGTGTCCCAAGAAAAGAAGCTCTTCGAAGCCAAAGTGGCATTTTTCTGGCTTGAGTGTTAGTCAGGCCGATTGTATCGCTTAAAATACCGCGTGTAGTCGCTTAACGTTCTCGTCATATGTAGCTGAAAGTGCAATTACATCGTCCAGATATACTAGGCACGTTGGCCACTTTAGGCCTGACAGGACTGTGTCCATGAACCACTGAAATGTTGCCGGTGCTGAGCACAAGCCGAACGGGAGAACTTTAAACTCATAAAGACCATCGAGTGTCACAAATGCTGTTTTTTCTCGATCTCTTTCGTCAACTTCTATATCCTAATATCCGCTCCGTAAATCCATCGACGAAAAATACCGTGCATGGCGTAGTCGATCGACAGAGTCGTCTATACGAGGCAGCGGATAAACGTCCTTTTAAATTTGTGGGGTGTAACGTCCCAAAACCATCATATGATTATGAGAGACGCCGTAGTGGAGGGCTCCGGAAATTTTGACCACCTGGGGTTCTTTAACGTGCACCCAAATCTGAGTGCACGGGCCTACAACATTTCCGCCTCCATCGGAAATGCAGCCGCCGCAGCCGGGATTTGAACCCGCGACCGGCGGGTCAGCAGCTGAGTACCTTAGCCACTAGACCACCGCGGCGGGGCTAAACGTCCTTTTTTGTAACCTGATTGAGCTTGCGGTAATCAACGCAGAAACGTAAGGTGCCATCTTTTTTCTTCACCAATACTACCGGTGATGCCCAAGGACTTTTTGACGGCTGAATAACGTCATCCTGAAGCATCTTTCGCACCTGACTTTCTATGGCCTCACGTTCATGCGGAGCTACTCGGTATGGGTTCTGCCGTATGGGTGTGGCCGTTTCATCTGTAATTATGCGATGTTTCGTCAACGGCGTTTGGCGAAGTCTGGACGTTGAAGAAAAACAGTCCTGAAATTCATTAATAAGCTTCAGAAGGCTTTGTTTCTGTGGGGGCAGTAAACTTGGGTCAACGTCGACGGATAGAGGGGCTGACTCGGTGTTATCGGCTTTCTCCACAGTCAAGCAGCTTGCAACCTCAATGAGCTCCTCGACGTACGCAACTGCCATATCTTTCGCAAGATGTCGTCGCTCAGTATCGATGTTCGTAACCAGAACGAGCGTGTTTCCGCAATTGAGATTTACGACGGCTCTTGCAACAGATAAGCCATGGCTGAATAGCAATGCTGGAATTTTTTCAGCGGTGTGGTCGAAGTTGCCTGGGTGGTCGCATGTTACAGCTACGAGAGCACTTGAATGGGGTGGAAGGGTCACGTGATCTTCGAAGACGCACAGATGTTTACGCCACTGGTCGTTACATCTCATATCTGGAACTTGATCTGGGACCATCAAAAATGTAACTGGCCTGTCTGGAATGTCTATGACGGCGCCGTATTCACAAAGTAAGTCCATCCCCAAGATCAGGTCTTTGCAGCACTCGGACAAAATCACGAACGTGGCAACGAAAGCTGAATCACCAATACCAATTCTGGCAGTGCACTTTCCAGTTGGCATCATCAGTTGGCCCCCCCGCGGTTTTTATGTTAGGCCCCGTCCATGCCGTTTTAATTTTTTTAAGCCAATCAGCAAGCTTTCTGCTCATGATAGAGAAATCTGCGTCAGTGTCTACTAGCGCTGTCACAGGGCGTCTGTCTATGTGAACAGCTATGTCGGCGCTTACGATTTTCTGTGGGGTCAGCAGCGTTGCATGGTTCGTCGTATCGTCGTATCGTACTGGTACTGGAGGTATTGCAGCATCTTGACGAGTGGCAACCTTCCCTCCAAAGGTCGCAGCTGTTAGTTTCCCCGACGAGGGCTTGGGGACCTGCCCGGACAGCATCGGCGAAACTACGACGGTTGGGCGAAGAGCTCGGCGAAGGTGACGGAGAGCGGGGTGAAACAGATTGGATGGCTGTCCTTGCAGGTGCGCACTGTCACGTCGGGTGTCGAAACGAGGTCGTGAAAAAGTCGGAGCATAAGTCGGGTATCTTTCTTCACGATATGGGCAGATGCGGTGGACATGTCCAGCTTCTCCGCAATTGAAACACAGTGGACTGCGGTCGACGGTGTGCCACATATCCGTCTTCCGAACGAATGGTCGACTGGTAGGCACCCTCGGCAACCAAGTTGCAGGTGTCGGCGGAGGGTAGTGCGGCGGATAGAACGGAGTTTCAGTAGGTGCGTTATATTGCGGAGTCGTCGTCGTTGGTGGTGGTGGCGGCGGCGGTGGGTTGTAGACTGGTGGCGCCGGCGTGTTATAAGATTGAACCAGTGCAGACGAGTTGTGCGGCACTTGCGACGGACGACGAGTGGCTGCGGCATAGTTAATAGATCGCTGGGCTGGTAGTGATTCCAGCTGAGAAAATGCTTGCCTGATTTCCTGCCGCACAACTTCTCCAACTGAAGCCATCGCCTGTTCTTGCGGAGTCACAAGGAAGTTGCGGATCTCCTCATTCACAACCTCGCGAATAAGCTCACGAAGAGAACCGTCACTGCCGGCCGTCAGAGCAGAGACGCTGATTGAGGCACCGTTTGGTCGGTCGTAATAGCGACACCGTTGCTGCAGTGCGCGCTTGATAGCTGTAGCCTCTTTGATGAATTCCGCAACGGTCGTCGGTGGATTGCGGAGAAGGCCGGCAAACAGCTGTTCTTTGACGCCTCGCATCAGATGGCGGAGTTTCTTGGCTTCAGGCATATCAGGGTCAGCCCGTCCAAATAGGCGCGTCGTGTCCTCCGCAAACATGGTGACACTCTCATTCGGTATCTGGACCCGAGACTCGATGAGTTGCTGAGCAAAGTCACGGCGGTCGTTGTTTGCGAAGGTGCTGAGAATCTGGCGTCGAAATTCATCCCATGAAGACAGCGCTGCTTCGTGGTTCTCATACCACGTACGAGCGCTGTCTGCTAAAGCAAAGTAAGCGCGTGAAAGCTTTAGCTCGGTGGTCCACCGGTTTGACTTAGCCACTCGCTCATACTGGGCTAACCAGTCCTCAACGTCTTCATACGCCTCACCATGGAATGTTTCCGGAATCTGAGGCTGCTAAAAAGTCAGCTGGGAAGCCCCTGCAGTTGCCATTTCTCCAGGCGGAGTGCTATGCTGGGAAAGTTCCAGGGGAATTGCCTCAGGACTAAGGCCTCGCTGTCGGCGACTGTAGCGCTGGACAGAGGTATCCACTGAAGGAACGGGTTCCGGTGTCGGAAGGGCCGGACCGCGGAGGAGTTCCGAGCATCAGTCATAGAAGCCCAGCACCTCCGCCAGTGTCGCAACGTGCAAAGAACATGACACAAGGCTTCCTTTCGACGTTAACAGCAAGGCTCTATTGGCACACAAAAACAAAGTGCAAGAGCAGACGCGCAACGTCGTCTTCCTCGAAAACACCAGAGACCGCCACACGTGGTGCTGGCTTTTTCCTCCTTTTGTGCTTACGGCTAATAACCGTGACAATATTTTTGTCATTATATCATGCACAACTAGTTGATATGCATGATTGCTGGTTGAAGTGGCGCGAGGTAGACTATTTTACTGAGAAACATTTATCGAGTTTGTCGCCTGTCAGACGTTCGACACGGTGCTTTCCCCGATGAAAATCATGCATATCTGTGCGATGAAGCAACCGCTGTTGCCACTACCCTATGCGACGCACTTCAACGTGACCCGGCTCGCGCCGGCGTTCGTTTCGTCACATCACGCCGGCGATGCCACGCCAAACGCTTTGGATTTCGTGGATATCGGACGCAAATCATAACGTAGCATGTGTCCTGCTATGCTATCGCCGCGACCAATTCGCTTTTTTCTCGTTCACAGTGCTGTACCAGTTCACGGCACGCAAGTGCTTGACGTGTGCGAACTGGGGGTCCGCCTTGGGTTTGTTATTGTGTTTGTCATGTTTTGGGGTCATCAGAGTCGTTACGGTGATTGAATCGTACAACACACGCATTAGCCGTAATCTGGCACACGTACCGACGCATGGATCCTGTATCGCAACGATCACACGAATTACCTACAACATTGCAGCGAACGGTTGGTAAAGTGTGGTGGAGTGCGTGGGCGTTGGGCACCTTGTCTCTATGGCTCGTCGCCAGTTAGAATTTTGCTGTGGAACGTTTTTCTGTTGATTATTTTGATATATACATTGCCCTACTGTAGCCGAAACATCATCTAGTTTACACAGTACGTAGGCCTAAATGGTCCCGCAGTACAACGCGCAAAATAAACGTTCCGTGAGTTCATATGTGCTGATGCATAGAACACATAACACGTGGGCTAAATCGTTTATAAACAAAAGACACGCGCGCTTACGGCGTCGTGTTGTTTTGATCAAATGCAAAAGCACAGACCCCTCCCGCCCTCCCTTCTTCTCTTTTTTTTTGAAATCTGTGAACAGAAGGAAGTGCTTAGCGCAGATCTGGCAAGCTGGTTCCTGTAATGTAGAGAGTTTTATTTCAGACCCACTTTATTAATATTCCGTTTAGTGGGGCGGCTAAGGCCAGGTGGCTCTCTTTTGAGAAATCAGTGGACACACACGTTACAAACCTGAAAATGTGTAAGAAATCATGGTAATCTCCAGAACATGAAGAGGGTCATTTGACAGCTGGTATCAGGACTGGTCTTCAAAGCTGAAAGGCAATATCTATGAATTAGCTTTTAGCTACGAGTGATTGACTGTTCGTAGTACTGAAGACTGTTGCATGAGCTGTCTGCAGCTGTGTATTTCTTATTTGGCATCTGAGATCTTTCAATTTCTTTTTTGCAGTGCTTCTCAATCTACCTCAGTTATATCTTTTGAGTTTCCTTTCTCCAGTCTCAGCAATCCTTTTTGCTCTTGTGCCCTGTGATCAGCAAATAACTAGTTCATTTGTCTTATTTATCAAATACTCTGCATGCAATTTTGTGGTATATCTGCCTTCAGGACGTACTATAATCAGTGTGAGATCCAAAAAGAACTAAAAGCAAGTGTAATTGAACGGGTCAGTTTGCCAAAGTAGCTGGTGCATATCACCCTTGCCGTATTTTATATGTTTGTGACTTATACTGCTATACACACACAATGTTCTCATTGGTTTTCATACTCATGTGGTATATGAACATGTTTCCTCAAGACGTTTCAAACTGAAATGACCCTTTCCATTTTTAGTTTGACATGCACATCAATATATTGAGCTTATCTGTATTAGTGAAAGCTGAAATGGTCACGTCCACCAAAGAGGCAGTTTAATTATTGAGCCACTGAAGGCACAAAAGTGAAAGATGGGTGCTTCATAGTTAATGCATTAATGTAGCCAAGGATTGGAACACTGGGAAAGTGGTCCACCCCTGAAAATTTTGCAATGAGATACCGAGACCAAATAACACATACTCGACTTGCTTTCCATGAAGACCAAGGATGTCATCCCCCTATCCCTCCACCACATAAAGTTCCGCCTATATCACATATTATAAGTCCATGGCCCATGTTCAAGTATTTTGTAAAGGTTTACGTGACCTTATGTTTTCCAAACGGTAACATTTTTCTAAAAGAAACAAATATAAACCTAGAAAAATTGTGTTTTGCTTCTCTTCTCTCGAAATTATTGCAATAAAAAACTTATTGTACATACATCAAGAGCTTATGATTTCATTCTTTTTACAACAAAACTAAATATAATAACCAGCATAATGATGAAGTATTTATTTCATGGAAACTTTATTGGCCTGCTGAAGTTCACACATCATTTTCTTCCGTGGAATGTAATATTGAGTGTCTTGGGATTATTGTGCTATCTGAATTTAACACACTTATTCAAAGTGCACTATAACTCACACCTGAAGGGGCTACAATTTTAGCAAGTATAAGTCTTCGCGCCTGATTTGCAGCTTACTAAATGAAGAGGCCTTGCATTTCGAGCTAGTAATACATACTCAGCACATCACCACTGCAAAGATACACCAGTCGCAACCAAGAACGGGCACACCTGTACTGATTAGTCCACACTTTTCATGTTTTCTCCTTTGCCAAAAAGGCTGGCTGAGTGAGCGCTGCATGCAGTACCAGGAGGCTGCAACGACAAAGTCCTACTTACAAAACACTCACCAGCTTAGAGGAGAAGTACTCATATGCCAACCATCCAAAACAGAATGCCGCAGAAAGGTGGTGGTGGTGAAAAACATTTATTTACAAAAGAGAGGTGTAGGACCTCTGTAGAGGCCCCTACAGACTAGGTGGAGTCTCTATTCCGGGACCCCATTGGTTAAAGCCGCCGTCTTGGCTCTCTGGACCAAGGCCTGCTGGGCCTGAAGGTCTGAGCAGCCGAGCAGGGCCGCCTCCCAGTCCTCTCGCCTAGGGTTTGGGTTAGGAGTAATGAACGGTGATTACTTTTACAGTCAATAAAAACGTACCAAGAGTTTAAAGTTGTAGCGGTGCTGATCTCCCAGCCAAGTAAAGTAAGGGTACACTGAGAAAAGATACTGAGGATAGGCCAACGGCATATGACAATACAAGAACCGACAGAGGTTTATCTTCATCACATAAACAGTCTTCTACTGTTAAGGTGAGTAAGTAACTGACAAAAAACGAGTGGACGAGGGAGAGCGGTCACACAAGGTCGTCAGCAGTAAAATGACACAGTCTAAAAGGGGAGTGGTGCCAGGGGTAGGCAAAAAGAGGCTTGAGGGCCCCTTCACCAAATTTTTACCTGACCCCCGTGTTGCGTTATGACTATGTGACTATGTGTGTTATGACTATGTTCCCAAGAGGGAACATAATCATAACACAATGGCCAAGTTCCACGCCTCTCTGCTCCCCCTGAAGGACTTTGCTCATCGAGGGTGCACCCCGGTGATAGAACAATCCAGACATCGACCCTGGCTAAAATACAATAAGAACAACAGAAAACTCAAAGCAAATATTACCACCATGCTTTGACTTCTTGCATTGTGTGGAAATGAGTCTAGCGAGAACTATATGTAACAACAAATGAAAGCACCACAATCAACAGCTACTAGTACCTGCTTTCATAATAGGGCCAAGTACTGAAGAAGCATGCAAAAGCAATCCTACGAAGCGAAATATTATAAAGCAACAGGAGGCTGTGTAGCCCTGACTGAGAAAACACCGCAACAAGAAAGACCTTTCAGTTATGACAGCATTTCATGCACAACACTGAAAAGTCATGAAAACCTACCTTCAATGACTTTCTTGCACAAGAACGTTGCAAGAAATACGCACTGATGGAGAAGAAAACCATTACTCAAATCCAGCTCTTATGCACCGATGGAAGATACTTGGACCTGCATTCCTGACAATATGCTTCAGTACTACTCTTGAACATACCCTCAATAGTGGTGACTGCATGTGGACGAGACATGAAGGCATACTACAATGCGACACGATGAACATGTCAACCACCTACCATGAACTTATCCTCGAGTGAATGCCGCAAGAAATCGTGAACACTGGCTCCAACTCAGCGTTCCCAACCGAAATCTCGACCTCCCGGACAAGATAAGATTGTTCCGATGACCTTCTGCCCACCGCCATGATGTGAAACAGGGACATATACAAACACCCAACTCATCTTTACCTGGTTAAAATGCTCTTTTTTCAAGATTTATAGAAACCGTCTCACCTAATTTCTCTCTAACAAGCTCACCACCTTTATTGTTGCTGGGAGTGTGTTCCTATTAAAAGAAATAGAGGGCGCTGGTGGAGCTGGATGCAGACGGTGTTCTTTGAATAAATGAGCAATGGCCTGCATGGTCATCTTTGACCACCTTTCTCTTCTGAGCCATTTGTTATATCCACGTTGACATGTTAGTGAAGCGGATGCGCCTAATGAAAGACATAAAAGACATAAATATCAGTAATAAAGGCATGTAAACTTTGTTATGTCTTTTATTATTGCAGCATTTGAACTGTGTTAGAAATAAAAAATCATTTTGTTGCTCAATTGACACTGTGTATATTATTAAAAAATATTTGTACTGTGTTTCTGCTATCTTTTACAAGCAATGAATGGATAAAGCCAGGCTTGCTTCAGCTAAAGCGAGGCTTCGAAGCTGATCAGAGAATGACGATCACCGTGCAGATTTGATGTTTTGTTCACTCTCTCCACACACAAGACTATCGTCTTCCGATGGCATTTGCAGATTACATGCAGATACGGGGCTTTTTTATTTGACAATCGCACAAGTACGAACGCTGAGCTTGAGCAATAGTTGTGTGCACTGTGGATGGGGTCGGCCATTTGGGGTATCGTCTGGTGCGTTTAGGGTACCATTAAGACCGGGCAAAGAGAAAATGTACAGACAGACAAGCAGACCAAAATTTTAGTGGCGAAGGTCCCTGAGGAATACTATCGTCTTTAAAGAAGCTACCACTTCATCTGTTCTTGTTTTTTACTACAGAAGTGTGCAGTGTGGTATCATCGCTGCACGAGAATATCAGCGGGCACTACCTTAGGACAAAATCCAGCACGCAAACAGAAATTGATGACGAGGGAGTCGCCATCACGGCACAACACTGTCCCTTCGATGCCACATGCATAGACGATCGAAGTCTCCTTTGCAGGGCTTCCCTCCGTTTTCAAGTGTCATTTATCTGAGAGTGGCCTTCGGACAAAGATTTTTTTAAGTACATTGTAGTAATACTGGCGCAACGGCTTTTAGAGTTGTCTGTTCCAAAATTAGGCACAGCAGTGGCACACACTGCGTGCTCTCCCTGTGGCCGGTGGTCTGGGCGCGAGCTGCTGAGTTGTGTCGTGACTGTGCGCCACGTGATGTATTTCGGCGCGCCATCTATCCAGTGCTTATATATGAAACCAAGGCTTCGGATCAATACAGGTCTCGAAATGTGCGTGAAATTTGTGACGTTTATTTAATGCGAAAATAACAACATGGGGAACCACATCAGCACATCTTTCATCGCATTTGGAGATACCATTTCAAAATTGATAGAGAAGCTTTGCAATAATCCACAAGTGTCAGTGCTGAAATGGGGTTTACATAGACTCCTTTATCTTGTGTTGTCTATCTGGTGGTCAGTCATCCTCTTGTGTAGTATTAGCGGACGTGTGGCCAAGAATAATCCAGAGTTGAAAATTTGTGCGCTCGTGTGTCCTGTTGTCCTGTTATAAAGTTATACAGCCATAGGTCATAGCTGCAGACTAGTTCAACTGGCTTGCAGCCCAGTCAGTAATGTTTGGAAATCATGAAAGACCTCGTGTTTTTCTGTAAATAATTCAAACAAACGTGTTTTAGTCAACTTTCATTGAAACGCATTCCTAAACACTTGACTGTGGCAGATTTTTTCTGCATATTGGCTGTTGAAGTATTTGTTCATTTGTTTTCGTAATGGCCACATGGCATTTGATCTGGATAGTACAGCATAACATCTGCAATCATTGTTTTTCGTTGTTTTAGCTTGCATATATGTTATACTGCAGTGCTTGGAACCTATTTTGAGGTGTTTATTTGCATTCACAAATGCAGGTGTCTGAAAAAGCTCAGCTTTTCATTAAGACGTGGCTGTTGAAGTTTGTTGGCCTCAATGGAGATTAGAACAGGCACGTCACAGATGCATTTATAGTTTTGCA
Organism: Rhipicephalus microplus; assembly: GCF_043290135.1. NCBI lineage: Eukaryota > Metazoa > Arthropoda > Arachnida > Ixodida > Ixodidae > Rhipicephalus > Rhipicephalus microplus. Next base: position 208,739,699 of record NC_134703.1, read on the forward strand.
GACCCATCGCTGCTGCCCCTTAGAGAAGGGATCTGCGGCAGCCGGTGATGGTTTGCATCCTGCCCAATCACTGCTTTCAAGACCCTGGGCAGCCCACCGGCATTACCTCATCTCCTGTTGCAGGCTCTAAATCATCACCCCACCCCTGCTGCCCTGTCCAGCCCTATGCCTACAGAGCCTCGCTTTGCTATAGAGCCTTGCCTCCTAGTTTGGGTTGTATTACTGAACAGCAGTAACTTCAGAACCTGAACAAAAAAATAAATGGTTTGACTTGCTCTATTGTGAAATAAAGACAAGAAATGTGTTCCCGTACTTTGATTTCTACATTGCTTATGTGCGAGATATTTGCATCGAGAAGTTACTTTAGTTAATATTTTTTTAGCTAATACTTGATGGAAACGCCTACGTTACAATTTCTCACAAGCTTGAGAAGGAATGTGTGGAGAAAGCCAGACAGTAACTAGACTTGTGCAGTACATGCGGGGAGGGTAAAGGCATTACAAGAAAAAAAAGGCATAAATGAACGATTTAGTGGAATTGTGAAGAGTTTATACACTAGGGCATCCAGTGGTCAGCCGTCTTGAGGTATGCTACACCATAAAGCTCGTACGGGGCTACTATAAGCTGCTAGGTAAAGTTCTGGGGTGTACTGAACAGTTTACTCACTAAGGAATGCCAGTAGCAAAAAGTCCATATTAAAAACGGCGAAATATTAGCTAATCAGTGGTAGTCAATATTCGTCCTAAAGTGAATGATGGTGTAATATGGGCATTTATTTGGCGACAACGTGGCCCAACAATGAACACTATGCTGGATGTTCTACGGTAACTACGTCGGTGAAAGGACAGGCCTTCATTGGCATATGTAAAGAGGGCCAGCGTTAGCTGATTGTTGGCAAATGCAGCGGCAGAACGTCGAGTCAAGTTTGGCTTAAACATCGGCTTGACATCAGAATAAGTTGCACTTGACCAAAAAGCCTCCGCTTGGCCGCTATTTGGGCCGAAGTTGGCAGACGTGGGTCCAAAATTCGACCAATGTTGGCGTGCTGTCTGAGGACGGCCTAGTTTGGCTTTTGGATACGTAATTGAAGTGCACGATCTGCCCGCTCGCGCCATTTAGGACTCCTGTAGGTCTCCAGAAGGATACGCGGGAATTCGCGCGAAGATGCCAGAAAATCATCCCTGTTCACCAACCAGGTCTTGGTTCTGTCCTTTAAGCAAGTATACACGTTCCAGAGCTTCATGACATCATGGCAGTAATTGATGGCTGCGTCACGTTCAAACTCACTCAGCCAGTCATCAACATCTCCTTGTTGCTCTCCGTGAAAACAGCTAGGCATGAACGGGATCTGGACGGTGCACTAGATTGGCGTAGAGGTGCCGGAGCTTGCATGACAGCTTGTGTCAAAGTCATATTCGCTGCGTCAGTAGCCGCTGTCTTAGCTGGTAGGCCTCGTTGGCGGAAGCTTGCTGTGAGAATAGGAGTGCCCCCGGGTGCAGGGCTTCTGTTACGGTTGCCGGGCGGGGTCTAGGGCATCGGGTAGACCGTGAATCGTTGTAACCAACTCGTCCACCAGTCTTGTCTCGTTTCTGATGACAAACTTGCTTTTATAGGCTGCTATTCAAGCAGCTGCTCAGGTAGACCTTCTGTCTCCTCTTTCACTCATGGATCTCCCACAAGCAGACAATGTGACACTGTACACCTTGCTCTTTTTCTACTCATTATTCCGCCCGTTGTAGTTATTGCCTCCCATACCGAACAAATCAGAGCACGCGTGCCGAGAGCAAAGAGAATGAAGAGAGCGTGTGGCCAATCCCTCACAGTGGAAGTACGCCACCGTTATTAGGTGAACAAGATCAATGATGAAGCTGTTCTTCATACGACACATAGCGAACCTCAAGCTCTGGTGCACGAAATCAACTGTCCTTTCAGCATACGGTTGATGTTGGCGTCGAGCAATTACCTGTGCCTCCTGCGGGCGCCTTGAAGTGAAATAAGGTCACGCGTCTCTCGCGGTCAGCCCTGTTCTGCATGATGAGCTGCGTGTGTGGCTGTTGAATGCCGTGGAAAGTTTAAAGAAGGAACGCCGTTCCCGCTGCCGTTCTCTCATAGATGCAACGCGTCATCATTACTGTTCCACAGATCCTGAACTGAAGGCCCTAGAATGCCGTTACGCGCACCACTGCACCAGGGTCTCAAAAGAAAAGGCACGCCAAAGAGCCCCGATAAACAAGTAATGTAATTTATAAGGATTGATCGCAGGGCAAGTTGCTAATCCAGGACTTCAGTTGCTAGTCTGTGCTTGTGTGTATACATCTTTCTTGCCGTAGTAAGTTTACTGCGCGCAGTTCTCAATGAAGGATGTAAATAAAGAACAATCTCCACACGCGTTAATGTGTGTCATTTCAGCTTGTTTAATGAACCTGCTCCCATTCCAAGGTTACCGTTACATTTGTTTTTGATTTGTCGGCCCAGCAAAGCCTCTAAGAGCCTGCGCGCACTGGTTAACGTATATGTTCCGCTTGTGTTTAATAAGCATTCTGTTGGTGCCGGCTAGGTTTGGGCATGTTGGTATTTCATCGAAGTTCCTTGCGCATAAGCGATACAAAAACTGCGAACAGCGGCGAACACAGGCGCTATGAAGGTAAGCACATCGCCCTGTCATCTCTCTTTCTTTGCCAGTGCCTCTATTGTGCGTTGTAAGTTTTAACACCTATCGCCACCAACAAGCCCATACTTACGTCCTTTCAAGATTTCACAAGAAAGTAAAGTCTGATGAAGGCATATTCACGCAGTACATTTCAAAGGTATAACTCTCAGAATGCTCCCACATGGCGAAAAACGCTCTTTGTAGTGTAAAAGGTTTACTACGCAAATTTCCAAGAGTGAACGTTGAGCGCCACTTCACTTAGCGGCGGCGGCGGCGGCGGCATGCTTGATGGAAGAAATGCTTCAGCACCGAGGTATAAACACCACAAGTGAACTTTATTTGACCAGCAGTTGTATGTGTGTGTGTGTGTTCAACCAAACAAGGAAGATGAATCTTACACATTTCTTCTTACTTGACACATGAATTCAGGTTCATATATACAGGGCACACGATCAGGAATCTATGCGGGTGCACATATTCACCAATATGGAGCACTCTAGTACAAAAAGCCAGTATAGTTAGGTACGCCCGAAACGGCTGCCGGCACGGGGCGACAACTGAACATGATCCGGTAGTACGAAAGCACAGGGACACAAGAACTAGTGGTGGCAGGCGGCAGCGATTTCAATTGTAGAGTTTCTTTTCGCCGAGTGACTTTCGTAGTGACTGATCACAAAAACTTGGAATGATTGGCGCTGACTGCATACCCGAAAAACTCTACAAGACGGAAATCCAAATAACTGGTAAGGCTGTTGTCCCAGACAGTTTCAACAGGCTGCCATATATTATATCAACACGGCTCGCACATTCCGCAGACATTTCGTGATCTTATTCTTGCACCAATTTTTTAATTTTTTCGCACTATTGAAGGGCTTGTAATGTTAAACATTAAGCAAACGTAGGTTCTTGACAAAAAAGTAATGTCAAAGCCCCCGCAGAACTTCGGGTTGTGATTCTCAATAAATGTATATTTAGTGCCGCAATCAAATTATCTTAACAACCTTATATAGCGCAGCAGTTACGCCCAAAAGTCATTATCAAAGAATGCGCAAGCCTGCACAAGAAAAGTCGGTAGAAGGCAGCCCTAATGACGCAAAAAGAATGTCGCACGCGGAACAATATAGTTCAGCTGGGGAAACACAATTATTATTTTAATACATTGCAAGCTGGCCCACGCAACTACCACGCTAACGTGACCAAATGCACACACTTTATAGCACACAAGCAGATAAATATATAATTGGGTGGGGTCACTGGGTTCACCAAAAGCAACGCGCCTTCGCAAAAAACCGGTGCTTGAAAGCGCGGGGTTTATTTTCACCACGGTTCATGAACAACGCGCATTGGAGTTCTGAGTCTGTTTAGGAATGATCCAGCGAAACATGTGCGACACCGCAGCTGTGACTTGACTAAAGGCGCAGAGCAGTTGCCACGTCGATGTTGTGATGTAACTTTCAAGGAATTCAAAACCATATTTCACAAGAACCTAAGTAAAGAAGTAACAGCTGTCTTGGCCAGCGTCGAACAACTTCCCGTACTAAAAACTGGTGCTCCGAATCCAAAGTTACACGCCGGTTTTCTGCACAAGCAAAAAAAAAAACATTACATCAATCATAATGTGGAAGTGAGGTTTGAGCTTGTTAGTAATTGATCTTCAATTAGAAGCGCACTAGCGGAGAACGAACAAAGAAGGGTCTTTGATTCTTCCTTTGACCACTGCGTATTGATGATATGTGGGGTTTAACGTCCCAAAACCACCATATGAACCACTGCATATCTAATATAATAATCAGTGTCTCAAAATTGTTCCATTGTTCACCTTGTGGAAAGCAAAAACACTAGAAAACTGAATGAAACAAATCATTCACGTCATTGTCTCGAAGCGAAGTATATGCGCGTGGATTCGCTAAGAGAAATCTTGCAAACGGCGAAGAAACCTGAAGCACTCTGAAAAAACGTTTGGCCCGCGGAAAATGTCAGTCTTCTCATATATATATATATATATATATATATATATATATATATATATATATATATATATATATATATATATATATATATATATATATATATATATATATATATATATATATATATATATATATATATATATATATATAGATATTCCAGCTTAACACTACATTATCTAGAGACTGACAATACCATGACCTCGTTTCTAATGCCTGCCCGAGTGTGTTATTTGACATCGTCCGCAATTGAATGAACTTGCCTCCTTTCATTTGGGTCATAACTGCTTCAGCCCGCAACGGACACGCAAAAGAAAAATAACCACGCATGTGCTGCACATGCATAGCAAGGAAAAGAAAACTACCACTTCGGATTTGCTTCTATTTACTTAAACAAAAACATCCATAGTGCTAGCGGCATCATATGCACATGTTTATATTTATACGGAACATTCGAAAGTCGACATTTTCTAGATTTCTTTAGCTTACTTCCGCTAGTCATCCTTTCAATATTTCCCACAGACCAATTGGTTGAAGATGCGTAATTTTCTCGATTTGCCGATGACCTCGAAGGTTATTTTGCATGAGCACCTTTTGAATATTCTTATTATTCATGATTTCCTAATCAGCTGGGTGGAGCCACAGCTAAGAACTAAGAGAAGTCCCTTTGGCTAATGAGAAAGTTGGGAATATGTACGGCGGATGGCAGCAACACACATATGTCGGTAACCTGGGCGCATATAATAAAAGACGTGACACTTCAAATAACTTGTTCGTTGAAAATGATGTGGAAAAGGCAAAGATAGTTTGTCACTGGCATCTGTGTGCTAGCTCTCCTTGAAGCTAGGCAACGTTTCTTAATAAGTTCTTTATAACGTTAGTATTACGCCCTTGCTGGTGATCCAAAAGCTGTCATTATATTCACAATAACGGCCATGTCAGAAGCATGTTTTCATGATTGCAGAGAGGACGAACAAAGTGCCAAACCCAGAAACACCTATGAGTACCTGAGAAGAATACAAAAAGAAATTTCGGCGTGCGCACTCGAGATAGACTGCAACAACATACTGCCGAATCAACTGAAGTTGGCGTCGACGTGCCGTCGCGCTGCTGGAGCGCATCTACAGGACACGTAAGTCTGAATATAAAATTAGGTAGTCGAGACATGCTCCACCACGTGACCTTCACCATTCGCGCCACTCACAATAAAAGAAATCTTTCGAAATAAAATCGATAGAATAATTTTAATGAATTATTCTCACAAGCAAGTGACTTTTAGGTAAACTTCTAACCAGTTGTATTTGAGGCTTGCTTTCTATATTGGGAAAGCTCGACATTAACGAAAGCGCACTTTTTCTGAAATACGCTCCATAAGACTACAGCGACGTCACCTTCAAGTACGATATGAAAAACTTTATTTGTAAATCCGGAAAACCCTAAGGGTGACACCACGGGCAACTCCCACGCGGGGACAGTTAGACCTAGCCTGACCGTTGCCACTAAGCACATGGTTTCTTCCTTTTATGCTATTGTTTTTTTTCGCGCGACCGTTAAGATGAGTTACCAACTCGCCCAGCAGCTCATGTTTTTGAAGCTTAAGGCCCGTTTCGTTACGTTGCCGTTTCTGTTTTAGGGACGCTGAACCACCCAGAGGTCAAAACTTAGTTATGGTGTGACAGCTATTGACGAGTCTAGAACGAATAGAGGCGGCAATGTCATAGTCCCATGTGCTCAGATTTGGGTGCACCTTAAAGAATCCCTGGTGGTCAAAATTTCCGGAGCCCTCCACTACGGCGTCTCTCGTAATCACATGGTGGTTTCGTAACGTTAAACGTGAGATATAAATCAATTAAGTCTAGAACGAATATGTAGCCCTGAGAACTTTTCGAAGTGTTTCAGTATTACCTGAGTTACACGCGTTCTATAATCAAAATGCGGCGATCACTTGTTGCTCTTTTTTCTTCACTGCCCTCTCTCCCAAAGCCGCTTTGCCCACTTCGGCATGTTCCCCGGCCAATCTCACGCGACATACGTCATCACCTACGTGCCCTTCGAAACACCATCCACTTCCAGTCATTGTGCCTCCGTCAACTCTGGGCTTCTCGGCTAACCTCTGTTGCCGTCTATCTAGCAATCGATCCGGTATAGACCCTGTGTCCCGGCCACTGCGGCCGCGTTTTCAATAGAGGCGGAAATGCTCGAGGCAATTTATGTGCGCGTTAGACAACCCCCGTTGGTCGGAATTTCCGAAGCAAGACATCGCTCACAATTACATCATGGTTTCGGGCTGTTAAATTTCACCAATTATTATAATAATATGGACCCTGTGTTTTTCTCACACCTTTAAAAGATGGACATACGATGAATTCACATAGTAACACGCCGCCCCAGCGCACCTTCGCTCGAACGCAGGTTGGCAGGCTGACAAGAAGTTGTAGTAGGTTTATGTACTACCAATCACAGCATCGACTGTCGATAACGTCACAGACGCAACGTGCTGACGCCACACCCAGCACCAGAAAAGCCCTGAAGAGGAGGACGGCCTGTTTTTTGAAAATTGTGGCGAGCCTGCAGCTTGCAGCGCTACCGCTTGTTGGTCATGAAGACATTCTGACCACGATTTGCCCGGCGCATTGTGTTGTCGTTAGCGCTCAATATGTCATCGAGTGCTTAACTTAAATGTTTGAAAAAATATTTGAACTGATTTCAAAGAGGTTGTGACAGGTGTTTCTTACTACGCGCCGTCCTCAAATTTTCATGATGGCAATGTAATTGCTCATCTACCAATGCGCCAGTTGCATTTATGGATGACATTATTTTCTGCCAGCATTTAACGCATTTTCATGATATAGGTTCCTCAGAATTAGGACATTTTGTGGGCGTATGCGCAGACCTCACTTCCGCTAGTTGCTTTACGCACTACGAAAAACAACATTCTTCCGCAGTCATAAACGGAACACCTCTTCGGCGGTTCTGCACTGACGCGGCTTCAGCAAACACCGCTGCACCTTTCGTCAATCAATAGAACAGCTTGCAATTCATTAAGGATGGTATCCGTACAACTATCAACCATGAAATTCCCATTTTTATTTATAATTTGGTGTCTATGTCGATGCTGAGATACTGAGGTAAATATGTTTAAAGAAAAAACTCACAATCCTTTCGGCCAGTTTATTTCAACGAGGCGCGTTGTTGGTGCTTTATGATTCTCTATGGAGTACTAAATCTCCGAATTGATTATATAACAGAACTAAATGCCTCTTTCACAAAAAGTAAGTGGCTGCAGAGGCAGGCTACAGCTTGCTAAGAGGCTGCCTCAATTGATCGTGCACGATAAAAATACAAAATATTCATTTTTACTGCAAACCCCCTGAATATTTCAAGGATAACCGAAGAACTTTTGGAATATAGTGAAACCTACTAAATCGAATATAATGTCGCTTTTCATGTGCAGCAGGGCTCCCATATGTAGGCAGCTACGTGCTACAATTCTACGCGTAAATAATGCGGTTATAAAAGCTTTCACACCTGCTAAACATAATCTCTGCCTTCCAGATTTACTGAGCTATAATCTTTTATCCCTAAAGACATTATACGACTTCAAGCTTACGTCGTCTTCTGAAATTCACGCAATCACGACAAAAGTCTGAAGAAATATATGCCATGCGAATACCCCGATATTATGGTACAAAGCATTTTTCCACGGACTTATTTGTGTTTCCTAATAAGTGAAAAAGCGCTACAATTATTCTGATCCATAAATCTGGCGGGATCCCTGAGACTCGAACATATAAACCCGTATCGTTGACCTCAGTATCATGCAGAATGATGGAGCACATTATATTTTCCAGCCTTGCTTATTTCTTGGAGAGAAAACTATTTCTTCAGCTATCAACATGGCTTTCAGAATTTAATTTTCTGTGGCACTCGGCTGGTATTCGTTGCTAATGGTGAACATGTTTACATTGATACCTCCTTTTTGACCGGCTGTATATTCTATCATTCCTCGAAAGCTTTTGACAGAGACAAGCACATAGTTCTCCTAGGCAAATTGAACACGCTAGACATGTGCCAGCAGTTCCATCCACTCACACCTTTCGTCTTGTTCGAAGTGTGCTGTAGCCAATGACTCTTCATCTCACATTGGAATCAGATATCCCACGAAGGAATTTCCTTGGTGTTCTATTCTTCTTTTCAATGCATAGGAGTGATATACGTGATGACGTGTTTTCCGAAGCTTTCTTATTCACTCACGACAACGATAAAATTGATTGCCCATCCAAGCACCTTCCAGTCCGATTTAAATAGCACACGCAACCTGACTTAACGGATGCAGCTTAACTATAATAAATGCAAATATGAGCGTGCTTCTCATCGTTGTCCAACTCGCCCTCCCGTAAAAACTGTCGAAATTTATAAACCCATGTAATCAACGATCTCTCCTGGAAGTAGCCTACCTGAAAACTAGAGCCTTGCGATATATAGAGAACGTTCTAACGTCCACGTACTACACGTAAACGACTGTTATACACAGTCGACATCAGCCCCATTCGAATTATGCGTCATTCATTTAAGATTGTCATGAAGGGACCTTCGTTAAGAAAATAAAATGAGCACAAAATCTCTGTTCGCAGTTCTTCCTGACTAATTATCGGCGCTCTGCTGGTTTCACAATAATCAAGAGTGCCCATTGGATGCCGTTGTTATTTAGGTCAGGTCGTCGTGATCTTGTGCAAAGAGTTAACACATACTAACCCCTTACACTGGCAAAAATAATCCACCGCTGCATTGTTAGCAAGCATCTACGGCACTACTGATCTTATAATGCAATAATAAATATAAGCGAATCATTGGTGCCACCCAGTTTAATTCCATGCTCATCGCTGAACATTACCCACCTAACAGCCAAATTGTTTGTAGTATTTACTACATTTAATGTGTATTTAGGAACGCCTACTTCCGGTAAATCAATTTACTCCGACTAACAGGGCACTGAGAAGTTCATTCGAAAAAGACAAGGCATGCATTCTACGAAAAAAAAGTCAAGACAGTCTTTTCCGTTTGTGTTTGCACGCTGTGGTTTTTTAGAATATAGTTTGCTATCTTTAGTTTTATTTCCTGCACAGTGATTTGCTACAAATAGTCCCTCTCTTGTGCTTTTTATAACATTGTACTTCCGCGCCTCCCCTCAGCAATGTACAAAGTGTGGTATGGGATCTCAGAAATAAATAAATAAACCATCCGAAGCAAACGCAGTGTTGATCCAAGCGATTTTGCTCTGTCAATAAAGAATGGAAATTGCTCGAATTATTCTCCGTCATCGGCAACGGATGTAAAACACTTCCAGTCACACCGCACATTCAGTGGGCGAGACAACACCAGTGGTGACACAATGCCCATGCGATGCCTCTTTATCGTGCAGGTACATTATACTTAGAAAACGAATATTGCACTCGCTCAGACAATCATTAGCTGCGGCAGCTCAATTGCCCGCAAAACGTCGTATATATATATATATATATATATATAAGTGTTTATTACACACTTGAGGAAAAAGCGTGGGTAAAGTTGTCCTCGCATCGCTGTATTATTTGAATAGCAGTGTTTCATGCGGTGATTTATGTTTCAGTTGCTAATGATTTGTAGATGTGTTCTGTTGATGTACTTTTTTTTGTCCACTCATGCTTGGAGTCAACTCGCATCGCTGTATTCTTTGAATTACAGTGTTTCATGCGTTAATTTCATGTTTTGGTTAATAATTATTTGTTGATGTGTTCTTTTGATGAACTTTTTTTCTTTGTCCACTCCTGCTTGGAGTCAAGAGACTCTGCAGTATTCTTACATAAAAATAAAAATAACTGTTTATGCTCAGCTTGTCTAATGTGCAAGTTGTTTGTTCTTGAGTGGCGATGTTGAGCTCAACCCCTGCCCCAGATGATGCAACGGTAATTTAACTGGAAATACTAGCGCTACTTCGGTTTTGCCTGCATCGTTATCAGGGGCAGTTGTGCTCACCAACGACAATGACTCGGCATTCTGTGGCAGTGAACTTTCAGTATCGACCTTGTTTTCCAAACTTCTTGCTGGGCAAAATAAGCTAACCCAGTCTGAACTTCGCTCTTCTGTTAGTCTGTGCTTTGAGGCCTATGGAATGGCGTCTTTCTGCTCTTGAGTCATCATATTGTCTGGTGTACCTAAACAGATGCTAGATGAATGCTACTATCTAGTCTCTTAGCGGCAAGGTCAACCAACTGACAGTTCAGAATGATGACTTGGAAAATAGACTGCGCCGCAATAATTTCTTACTACATGGAATCGCGGAAACTCCAAATGATAATTATGCGACACTGGTCAACACTATTTCAAAATGTTTCGCGGAAACACATCTCATGAATTGCCCACAAATCAAACGATGTCACAGCATTGGCAGAATTTTTTCAGATTGTACGTGGCCAATTATATTGAAGCTTCTAGTTTTTAGCGAAAAAGTTCATATTTTAAAAATTGCATCCAAGCTGAAACATGCTGGTCATATCATAACAGAGGATTCATCAGACAACGTACGTACATTCAGAAAAAAAGCTGTGAGGGGCAACGCAATCTTGCCACAGTAGTGGCTCCTCTGTACGCATAGTGTATGATCACGTGTTTATCGACGATATGCGCTGCAGCTGGGATCCGCATTCCAACACGATTGTGAACTCTCACAATCGAAGCGCCAAGGCGTCCACTTCAGCCACTGTTTCTAACATTCAATCACGTCCCCTTGACTTCCCTGGTAACCTTCGCATTTTAAATGTCAATGCTAGAATTTTAACTACTGAAGTACAGACTTCTTGTCATTAGGTTTGCCTTTCTGCCTCCATATCACTGGAGTTACTGAAACGTGGTTTCATGTGGACATATCTGACGCCGAAGTGTCACTGGCAGGTTTTGGTGTTAAAAGAACTGATAGAGCTGAGGAGAGAGGTGGAGGGGTTGCTTGATACTTGCATTCTGACATGAAGTTTCTCATACTTGATTCTCTGTTGCAAACTGAGTTTAAAGTGTTCTTTGAACCACTTACTCTTGTTGTTGGCGTCTACAACCACAAACCTAACCACATCGTGAACACCTTGATTTCAATGAATGCATCCATTCAAACAATCGCACCACATGTGCCAAATATTTTATGCGTGAGTGATTTTAAGGTTCCAGATATACAATTACCTTCGCTGTCATCAGCGAATCATGACTCTCAAATGAACAGAGAAGCATTGCACTTTTCATTTATTTCTATTCTGAAACAAATAGTCGGAGATGCCCCAAGAGGTATGGCGATTTGAGATCTAATATTTCTTAGCCCTCGGGTCTACGATTCTGTGTATGAGTGCGCTGTAGTAGACGGCATATCAGATCATAAGGCAGCACTTGCATTCATTTCTTGCTCTGTTCCTAATTCAAGATATGTTTATACTACTTTTCATGGCATTAACCACGAGGATGATGTTTCCGCCAAAGATACACTTAGTGCTTCCTTCAGTCAGTCTCTCAGGTGATGGCAATATTTTAACGAAATTTTTCGGTAACTTTGTTAGGATGTGTCTTGCGCACTTCGTTTCACTAAAAATAAAGACCAATACAGAGCTGCTTTGGATCACTCAAGAAATTTGTTGCCACGACTCGGCCGTTCGCGGTGTGTTCAACGTGCAGATGCTGTTTTTCATACTGCCTAATTCATTTCTCTCGAGGAGGAACTTCGTAAGAAAACTAATAGAGCTCATGATTTTTACTTCCAAGTAACACTACCAGCATTTACAAGCAACAATTCCTGAAATTTCTGTAGCGCCGCTGCACTGAAACAAAGTAACACTCATTCTTTTGAGATAAATAACACTGTTACGAAAGATACTCCTGTATTTTCTAACGCATTTAATACTTATTTCACATCTGTTTTTACCCAAGACAACCTCGTCATTCCTCCTTATTCACAACAGTCTCAATGTTCAAGTAGTAATATTTCTGTTTGAAATCAGGGAGTATTGAACACAATTATACAATTAAATTCTACAAAAAAAGGTAGTCCAGGCAATTTAGACAAGGTATTACTCACTAGATATTCACTATGAACAAGTCGTTATTTCAATAGAAATTTTCGAAAATTCATTTCAACCTCGGACGTCTCTTAAACATGGATGTCCGCTAAAGTTGTTCCTCTATTTCAATCTGGAAACAAAGTCTTTACAGAATTATAGACCAATTTTCTTACATCTCATTTATGAAAAACTCTGACACATAATGTACAAACTTATAACTGAATTTCTAGAGTCAAATAACATGCGATGCTCAGCATGATTTTCGACGTGGTCCCGTATCCTAACCCTACTTACTGTTTTTTCTCATATCATCGCAGCTCTCGATGTAGGCGACCATATCGACGCGATCTTCATCAATTTTTCAAAAGCAGTCGCCACTGTATCGCACTGTAAACTATTCAAAAAGCTCTCTATCACCCTTAACAATGAAACATCCGGTAATATGATTTCTTCTTTTCTTTCCCATCGGTTTCAGTAAATACAATTCAATTGATCGATATATGGGAGTTAAGATCCCAAAACCCCCATATGATTATGACAAACGCCGTAGTGGAGAACTCCGGAAATTTCGACCACCTGGGTTTCCTTAACATGCACCCAAATCTGAGCACACGGGTCCTTCATCATTTTCGCCTCCATTGAAAATGCAGCCACCGCGGCCGGGATTTGATCCCGGGACCTGTAGGTACAAGTTAAGTCTTTTCAATCATCTGTTACCAGTGTAACGTCTGGCGTGCCTCAAGCCTCCAAACTATGTCCTCTATTTTTCCTAATTTGCAAAAATTATCTACCACATAACATTCCCGTTAAAATTTGCATGTACACTGACGACTGTGTCTTGCACCAGAAGATTGAAACTTCCAATGATCACATCATTCTTAATGATTCATTCCCATCTATATAATCATGGTGTGAAACTTGAACCATGCAAATTACTCCCGTAAAACTGTCTTCATGTCGTCTACTAAACGCTCTTTTCGGACATCTTTTGCTTATTCGTTTCCTGGTTCAACCGTGAAAAATGTGTCTGAATCCAAACATTTATTTCTTTCATTCACTAAGAATCCGTCTTCATCGCAACACATTGAAGTAATGTGTAACCTTGTCCTTATAAGACTGGGGCACCTACAACGTACTCTACGTTTGGCCCCAGCAAACGCAAGGTTTTCTGGCTTGTCAAACCATAGTTCACCCAATACTAAATTAGGGCTCCGTCATATAGAATCCTCACAAAATATCTGACGTAAAAGAACTAATCTAACCAAAAGAAAGCATATATTATCGATTTGACATGGTTCTCATCTTCATAGCCTTCACTTTACTACTCTCTCTTTTCGTCATCACGTCAGATCAAAGTTCTTTTACAATGTCATCCAAGACTTCCTTCACTCACACCTGCCAAACCAACTTTCACCAGACATCATCAGGAAAGAATATGTCTCCTTTTTCTCGGAACAAAGCCGCATAAATACAATTTTTTGTTCGAATCATTGAGTTATGAAATACGTTTTCCGGCCATCTTAAATCCTTATCACGTGATGAATTCTTTTGTAGATCAAAAACCACTGTTCTGCATGCTCTGTAGCTCTTGTGTTGAATAGCAATTTTTTTTGTATTTTGTACCCACTCCTGCAATAGCCCATTAAGGCTGCAGTGTGTTAAAATAAATATAAAAATAAATATTTGCTTAGCCGCTTTCAAAGAGCTGTCATGACGCAAGTATACCGCTTATCAACACAAACGAAAATTGCAGACAGTTCATGAAACGTAGAATATTGTGTAAGCAGAGATGAAAATTAGCTTTCATTAAGGATAAGTGCACTGTCCTTGCACCTGCGCTACATATACAAAAAAAGTAGTTTTTACACTTATGTTTTCGTACGCGCAGCTTCTAAATCACCTATTCTCCGGACGCTATTCAATATCCCAGCAACAAAACGGGCTGAAGCTACTCGAAGAAAACATCTTCAACGAAGATAAGTCGCAAGTGTTAGTTTCCGCGTCTCTGCCATGTGTCCTTTTCGTTGCTCGCGATCCAAGAACAGATAATTGAAACAAAGAGAAAGTGAATTTAAACGCACTGGTTTACCTGTAAGTACATTAGCACGTAAGTATTGTTAGAAATTAGAGCTGATACATAAGAGCGATTTATGATCTTATTAACAAATAATAAGATCATAAAATTGAATTTAGGGTATAAGTGTTCAAAGAAAGAAGCAACGACTCAACCTAACTCTCTTAACCCCTTAACTTCCTAAGGAATAATGTCAGCAATTCTAGTGGTTGGTCATCAGTTCATTATAATATTGCGTCACAGTAAACCATTCATACATAAAAAAATCAGCACTAATACATTTTTAAAGCCAGCAACGCTCAGCCATTGATTGATTTCAATGCGATGTGACGCACAAGAAATGCGCTGCAGATGTTCAAAACGGTTCATAGCATTTTTCGAGCTGGGAAGAATAGAGACCTCTGCTAATAAGAACAATAATAATTGCCGAAGAGCGTCAAACTGAAATGTAATAAAACTTGCGTATCAAAGCAATCATGAATTCTCTTACTGAATTGCGAGACAGAAAATCGATAACAAGTGATCAAATGTGCGCTAGCGTTTCTCTGTTATGAAACTTTTTCTGCAAAATAAAGGTTCTGAGTTGATGCTGACAAATCATATAGCTCGGTGTGTGTTATGTGCCTATTGCACCTATTTTAAGCTTGCTTATGTATGAAGGGGTATGCTTATATGAGAAACATACTATCAAGACAGGGTGTTTTACTTCTTCAACTTTTATAGTGTCCTGCTTCGACTTCAAAATTTCAAGGGGAAACTGCAGGCTACTACGCTTATCTGTCAAACTTCACCACCCCAAACAAGTGCAACTCACTGAGCTGCATTTAAATACTTTGAAATTGCATTCCCCTACAATTCCATATCTTAACAATCTACAGCTAATTGCGGCAGGATCATGCTACCCCTATTATATGTGAAACATTGGCCCACAATACCTGGAATTTCGAGACGTTAGGTCCCCGAACCCAGTGGCCTATCATTTATCCGTCGTCACTGCATGAAAAAACTGTGAAAACCTATCCTCCTGCAAAGCAAGCGCTAAACGCGGCTAGGATTTTTAGTCATGCACTTCATGTCTTTTCAAGAAGTGCTCCTTTCTAATTGCCTACGCGGCAAATACTTATCCGTCGTCCTTCGTGCTTAAATTCCAGCAAAATTGTGCGAGGGATAAGTGCTAAAATATGGGAATCGATCACTAGCCCTGTTTTATGAAAAAAGGACACCAAGTAAAGGTGACGCCAACAAAAAAAAAATTCGCATGAAGATTGAACCAAATGATTTAGCCGCAGTGTTTGTACCTGTTAGTTGTAAGTTAAAAAAACACACCAAACTAGCAGTTGTTTTGTGTACAAATACGACTGTTGAGCAGAGCTCCTCGGGAATGGGAAGCAATCGACTATGCACCTGATTTTGCTGCTGGATTTCATGAAGGCGGTAGGGTAGAGAGCGGGTGTAGAGAGCGTATTCTACACTCGGTGACGGGAACGACATAGCGAGTGAGGGAGTGGCGTGTGCAGTGCAGAGCGAGCTATATAGCACCACTCCTTCGCTCTCGCTGCGCCGCAGTGCACCTGTTTTGCTTGGTGCGCTCACCCGGCGCTAGAAGTTACGACTGCGAAGGCAGAATGCGTGCCAAAGATTGCTCGATCCTACAAAAAAGAACAAATAATGACAAACGGTGACAGAAAACCCTCCGTCCAAGCACAGTGACTGTCTGTCAGTGACAAACGTCCAGGCAAGGACACTAGTGATCATGGAAACGCCAGATGATTCCACCACACGCAGCAGCAATCGATTAATTACCACGTTTTCTACGAGAGTACACACGATTACACGTAATCAAAAGTGTTCACTGAAAGGCTCGACTATTTACGACACATTCACCATGATGAACCAAGTAAATCACAAGATCTATAAACGGTAACTATCTTACATCAGCGGAGTGCAAAATCAAGCAATTCGTTATTTCATGCCTTACCGCTACTACCTGCTCAGTGAAGTCACTAGTGAGTAAGCGAGACAGACAAGGACGTAGGTAAAAACCCACAAGGACACAGCACTACTTGTAACTCACACTTTATTTTCGCCCCAATTTTTAAGCATAAGCGCATACTGAGCGAGTGGAAATGTGAGCAAGAAAAGATCATTCATTTGGTCTCATTGTTGAACCGAGTACATGTACAAGCCAGTATCACGAGATAGCGATAACTACGTAATTTTGGTGCGAAAATGAAGTATCAGTTGAAAGCAGCCCTCTGTCTTCGACGGTTCTCTTCTACGTCTTTCTCTGTCGCGCTTACTCACTCTTCATGGACGCAAGCCAACTTGACAACCAACGTGTTTCAGCAATGTTCAATAGCTCGGAAGGCGCTGCGATGTAACTTGCAGATGAATGAAAATGCATAAGTATGTTCCTATGCGGTTGTTCTCTTTTTTCTCTGCAGTGATTTCACTGGTGAAATGCAGGCACCAATAAGACTGATTGCAGCGCCTGCTAAGTCAGAAATACTGCTGCAGTTGTCACTGCAATAAATATTCCATGATAAACATGTTTTGTGGAATGTGGTGCTTGCACACCAATCTCTGCGTGAATCTAGCTGTGATAATTTTAAATATTTTCACTTAACCCCGGGTTGGTTCTTAAGAGCGAGAATGCACTAAATAATAGTAAGCATTCAGTTAGGGTAAGCCAGCCACCTGAACTGCGGAAATCGTTCTTCGGCAGAGAATGTCGCCATTCGAAGTGCAATTGTGTGTACAGAAAAATGCAGTCACAGCGGAGAGTTGTAGTTTTCATTGAGGATGAAAACGACACAGCTACCAGAATGGTGCCTCTGCAAGTGCGCTCCCCAGGACAACATTGGTAGAACATGCCAAGTGTGCGTGGGACCAGTACTGGTGAGACGCTCTGGCTGTCGAATGCGTCTACTTGTAGTAAACCATATGTGACACGATGGACATACACAAGCGGGCATTCGATGCTGTCCTCAAGGTGTAGGTTGCCCTGTGCCGATAATGGAACAATGATGCGAGCGTGTCGAAACAACGATTTAAAATTCTCCACTATTGTCCAATTTAAAAAACGGTACAATTTTAATGAGAGAAAATTGCGGGCAATTTATCGCTTCGATGCCTAAGTAGTAAAATGTTACGACTCTCTACCGAAAACGAAACTTTGCAGTATGTAGCAGAAGGTCAGATTTGAGGACACTAACTAGCAAGAATACCCCCTTTCCCACCCTACAGACTCTCGTTGCATATCTACAAGTGATGACTTTCGTGTGCACGGCAGCACGCTTCACCGGTATAGACTATCGAATGTGGTAGTCAATAGCAAACAGTCGCACAGTGTGAATTTTCTGGAATGATAGACCACTTCCGAGACCGAATAAGGACGGAGGACATGCACAGCCAGCTCGACCAATCCAGAAAGGTGCAAGCGGGCGTCCACGCCGTCAGAGTGCCGGCACACTGCTGCAAAACACCACGGTGGTGGCCTTCCATCAGTTTAGTCCATCTTGATGGTAGCCGGCGACGCTGGCTCTTGTTTCATCAAGCTCTTCTGGGAGAGAGCGAGCAGCGCGTTCAGGCTGTTCTCCGCATCGGCGGCCTCGTCCACGGTGCCGTTGGGGTGGTGCAGCTCAAGGCCTCCGTTGCTTCCCGGTCGCTCGTGGCCATTCTGCATGGACGGGTGGGGTGGAGGAGCCCCCCGGACCACCCGGGACGTTCCCACGTAGTCGCCCCGGTCCAGCCTGGGAGGTCTTCCGCGCGGCCGTGGCGGTGGCGAAGACAGGTCCGTGGCACTTGAATCCTCGGACTTAATCTGCGACGCCAGCTCCTTGATGACACGGAGCCCTGCATTCATTTTTTTCTCTTTTGTTTTAGCAGGTTTACAACTTGTTGTTATCAGCATGCTACCAACGCTTCGGTAATATCTTCGTCAGGCCCCATAACCATGGTGCTCAATTGAAGAAGTAGGTAACAACGCAACGACACCACAAAAGTTGGTAACGCGATGTTTTGGGCGTCTTGGGCTTGCTATATGCAAAAAGACAGGAGACGGAACGCTCAATCACAGTTGTGAACTCGCTCGTGCACCTCTTCCGCCCTTGTCTTTTTGTGCTGTTTCTCGCTACAGTTCGCGGCGCTCGTTTCTTGGCAATGAAGGGAATGCTAGGGGCGTAGCCAGGAAGTGGCCTAGCGGGCACGTCCCCCCCCCCCCTCCCTGAAATTTTTTCGCCAAGGCATTAAGATGGAAAATTGGCCCTTTTACGGGGTGACCCTCCCAAAACTAAACTGGTGCCCCCCCTCCCTTCCTTAAAAAAAAATGTCTGGCTACGCGCCTGTTACAGGGGTGAGCGTCTGCACATGTACTACTCCCCGAAGTAGTTTTATGTCCTTACCGCTGTGGAAAGTGGTGGCTGTGCGTGACCAGCATTTCATACCGACGCAGATGCTGCTTGGCTATCGAGGGACACGTAAAAGGCGCGACTTTATCATGTGTACAGAAATGCGATGTGACAAAGAATAAATAAAGCAAATACAAATAACTTAGTGGTGTGAACCTTGTGCCAAAGGCGACACCAAAAAATAAAGGCAGTAATTTTAATATCTCACATACAAAATAAAGACATAATTGTATATATATATATATATATATATATATATATATATATATATATATATATATATATATATATATATATATACAACACAAAAAAGCATTGTAAAAAATAATACATACATTATCATCCATTTATACATATAATGAATATATGCATCATCACTGACAATGCTTCCGTTGTGGTATAACCCATAATTTCACAAAGACAAACAGGCCTATTGAAATATTACTCTAAGTATATATATATATATATATATATATATATATATATATATATATATATATATATATATATATATATATATATATATATACATACGTATATATATATATATATATATATATATATATACTTGGAGTAATATGCAGCTATATATAAATATATATATATATATATATATATATATATATATATATATATATATATATGTTATGTGTGTGTGTGTGTGTGTGTGTGTGTGTGTGTGTGTGTGTTTGTGTGTGTGTGTTTGTGGTGACTGTTCTAACCTATACCGATTTGTTATAATAAATCCTACAGAAGTATACATCACTGTCATTTTTGCACACGAAATCCATGTCGAGGCGGATGGAAATGCTTTGCCACAGTTAACAAGATACTGTAGCAACTAATTGCCAAAGGCTTATAATTAAAGTTTTCATTATTGACTTGCGACAAGGATTCACGTCACGAAGTTGTATTGCTGCTATACCTATTCAACTAAAATCGCGAAAGCACCACGTAGTGCGATATACTCCGCATCTAAATTGACGGGCGAAATAAAAACTGATCGCGCGCGCCTAAAGCTGCGGAGCACAGGCATGACACGTGATCCGAACGGATAAAAATTGAATGGAGCTGCGCCAAAGTGGAATCTGGTCAGAAAAATTGGCAAGCATTCTGACACGCCCCAACAGAGATCTTATAAATTTCGTGGAATGTGCAGTGCATATTTCTTTCTTTCTTAAGGAAGCGTGTAAGTCTGTTTAGGCTGTCTGCAAGAAGAAGCGCCCCGAAGTCTTGTGCTTCTTCCTGGACAAAGGAAATGTTGATATTTCATTTTTCGTGCACACAGTTTGACAGAAAGCAATAAGAAGCACTGCACCAAAGAAAAAAAACGGCACAAGTGAGATCACTTAAAGCTGAAACATACAGCTGTCATTGAGATTTTATCACTCTCCCACGTGTCGGGTATAGTTCGAGTATCACGTAGTACAACGGTCGCGCTTTGCGGGATCCGTTTCGATATCGCCGCTCAAGAGTGATGATGAATATCTCGAACTACGAGCAACTTTCGGGATTTCTAAAAATAGCACATGAATACGCATGCGCTACGACTACATAAACGCGTGCCCTCAAGTTAATAATCAAAAAGTTCATGAACGAAGTTTTACTAATTAAACACCGCAGTGTCTCGTTAACTGCGGCAAAATATTTCTGCCTCAACATGAACTTCATGTGCGGTATTAGTGACTGATAATGCTTACTAAACGAACAAAATCGACTTAAGAATGTGGCTCTGGTGCATAAAAAATGATGTGAGGAAATTGTAGGACCCTTCAGCTTCACCTTGCAGAGTTAAATGCGATAGCAATATAGTAAAGCATGGTCGTTATTTTCACTGCATTTCTAAGGGAAAAAAGTATTTTAGCTGTATTTCCAACAAGGCCTGTGGCTGTAGAATAACTGCTTGCCAGGAAAACGGCGTGGTTTCAATCCTCACTTGGACCACGAAACTTCTATTATCTATTTTAATTAGATCTTTCTCGATTATTACACACATTATCTTGATTTTTTCATTCACAATACACAACAACGTCAGAATATATGCAAAACGAGCTCTTCAAGACTTCATCGTTATCGACTGTGATACAGATAGATGATTGAAAATTAAGCCTATGAAGTTAGAAAACTGACACAAACATCAGCACAAAGACACAAAGCAAAACAGTTAAAAGAAAAACCTGGAACACAAATAGGTGCTAATCAAGCAATAAATCGCAAATGCAGCTCTGAGAGAGCTGGATGCAGGTATGTTGTCTGTTTGTCGGTGCTTCGCGGAAGCTGTCTGAATGTGAGTAGGTGACTATGCGCTGTGAAAGTACCTGAACGCTGAGAGGACAACCGACTCGTATCAAGCTCATCATTGTGATTGTACTTCTTATGAAGAAAGCAAGGATCTGACTATCATAGCGTTTCCTCCGTAAGGAGCTCTGGCACTAGTGTCTATGAGAGCTGCAACGCACGGCGCTTCAGCGAGCATGGGAATGAAGGGTAGTACACGGATTTGTCTAACCTCAGTACTTCTGGCTTCGTTTGTGTTCACGTGGCTTGGAGCTTTTTTGTCACGAAACAAAAAGCAGCAAATGTTCAGCTCTTGCACTTCCCCTCTATAATCACTTAGGCTTACCATTTAAAATCGGCTAACAAAGTTCAAAAGTGTTCGCTCTCTCTTTCGAAACAAAAGCGCAACCCAGCAATAAACGAAGCCACAAGTGCGATTCGCCACCCGCAAGTATGAAGACCAGGTAAATCTGTGTTCTACCCATCATTCCCATGGTCGCTGAACTATCACCGCGCCAGAGTGCCATATAGTTAATTTTAGGAAACTCTATGCTTCCTACGACAAGAAATGTGAGGATAGCATGCGAATAATGGTCAACTCGAGAAATTCAACGCTTGCGGCAACTCTTTCACTGAACATATCAACGACAGCTTCTCTTTTATCCCAATCCCATGTCATGTATTGGTTTCTCAGCCCCAGTAACACAAATACAAAAAGCAATTATCCGAAAGCACATCTTAAGCTAATCAGCTACATCGGTTCAGCTAAACGTGCGTATTTTTGTGTGTGCACAATCTACTAGCATTCATAGAACCCTATAGCTTCGAACTTGTAATGCTAGTAATGAGGAAGATTGGACAACATATTTGCTATCTGCTTGCTAAGCATACAGGTTGCTTACATTTTTCGTACTGTTGCCATAGTAGGATTAACGTGCCGGAATGACTGCAGCGTACCGGTGATCTATCAGCTAATTGTCTCATTACGCGAAAAGTTTTCTTAAATAACTTAAGGAATTAGGGAGACAAGGAAGCAAATTGCCAGTGTCTAAACGCAATTCTGCATCCCATGTGAACAATCTGTATCAAGGTAATGTTTTTTCGATTGCATAATTTTTGTTCTCGTGTGTTCCAACACGTCTTATGTATGGCTGAGGTCAATGTACAATATAACGTATTTTCGCAAGAAAAATTTCACTTGCACATTTTAGTGCGCGTTTTTGTTGTTGCGGTGTTTTTAGTGATTTTTTTTGTATAATAAATATTTTGGTGCATTTATGTATCTGTCTGCAGTTCTTCACGAACAGCAAGGAAAGTAAACAAACTGACACTCTCCTTTTGCACTATACGTGGGCTTTTGCAAAATGCCTACGAAATAAATCAAGTGACATAAATTTTTCCACACATTGAGCAGACCGTGAGTACCACCAGTCGTTGGACAGCAATTTTTCACTCTCAAGCTCCACTAAAAAATCGGGGAACCTTAAAACATGTCCGTGGAGTTCTACTCGACAGTGATGTTGAGTTGAACTCGACACCACGAGTGGTGAGTTGAAATGAAAGTTCATGGTGTTGCCATTCCTATATGCTTGAAATTAAGTTTTCATTGGGAAAGTCGGAACTCAAAAGATGAGATGAAAGTTGACGGTGTTGCGATTTCTAGGCATTGAATTTAGTTTCAATGGGGAACCTCGCGATTCGAAACTTGTGACGAAAATTGATGAGGCTACTATTCCTAAGCTTAATTGGGAACGTTGGAATTCAAAAGTTCAGATGAAAGTTGATGCGGTTACCATTCCCGTGTTTTTAGTTGAGTTTAAATCGGGAACGTTGGGAATGAAAAGTTGAGATAAAAGATCACGTTACCAATCCTAGGCTTTTCAACGAATTTTAATAAAGAACGCCTGGATTCAAAAATTGAGATGAAAGTTGATGGATTGCCATTCCTCGGCTTTGAAGCGAGTTTTAAAGAAGAATGTTGGCATTCAAAAGTTGAGATGAAAGTTGATGAAGTAGCCATTTCCGGGCTTTTAATTCAGTAAGCTGGACAACTAAGCAGACATATTCAAAATATTTAGTTTTAATTAGTTTAGAGAATACAGTTAATTTTAGTTATTTTCAATAACTGTTAGGTGCTAAGAGACGTAAATGGCTAGGCATGACTTCGTGAATGCTTGCGCTACGCTTGCCGTACCATTCTCAGCATTAAAAACTGATTTTAATACAAGGAACGTAGAGGACGCTTGAGTCTGGCCTTGCACAGTAGAAGGCCATGCTCAAGCATCTTCCATCCGGGGCTCTTTTGCATCATCCCTTGGTGGAGCTTTAAACCATGCCGCAAGAAAAAGGAAATCTGCGCGCTAAGGACTTCTCAAGCTAGCTCATGCAGCATATCTGTTCTAACTACATTAACTGAAGTGCCTCTACTGTACGCAAAGGTTGTTCCTTATGCTTGCAAGTGAAGACAGCCTTTCACTGCGGCGTGTCTCCTAACCATATAGTGATTCTGGTGCTTAAAATCTAATATAACAATTGAAGTTTTGTCAGGGCAATTTTATTCATTTCCTTGGTGTCAGATTTCACGCCGAGTAAAGGTCTGACCTCTTTAATCTTCACGTGATTCAGCCGTAATTTTGTCTACGAGTAGAAAGTGTTGGGATTGCTAGTAGCGATTACTTTGCAATGACTCCGTTTCTCTTGGCCAGCTGACAGAAGCAGAAAAGGGAGGAACAACGCAAGGGGTTTGGCTCCCGGCACTGGCAAAAAGCAAGTTCTCCACTGTTAGCCAAAAACAAGGCGGGTACCTTCGTCCATGAGCGTCTCCTGTACAAGCTGCTTGGTTATCTGTGCCGAGGTCTTCTTCACGCTGGCCATCTTCATGTTGAACACGTCTGCAGCGCTCGGTGGAGCTTGTTGCTGCTGGGCCAAGTTGCTCGACTGGTTAGAATCTTGAGATGGCGAGTCGTGCGCCTCGTGACTCAGCGTCGGTGATGAATTGTTGCTGTACGCTGAGAACTGTGAATCTGCAAAACACCACGTAAGGTCTCATGTCAGTGCGATACCATGTGAAAATTAAGCTGCACTAGCAAGCATCCACTAGAATTATCAAACAAGTTTTCAATATCTGCAAATAAGCACTCGCGCTAATTGAGAGGTGACCAATCTCCACTTGATATCTAGAACAATGCGAACAGTGCATGCCATCAAATATTTGAAGGCAAGTATTATGGAAACTCGTTAACCTAACAAGCTGGACTATGTCTTCAAAATGCAAACCTTAATGACTCACACGTACGACTATATAAACAGCGACTTTCCGGCAGCGTCTTTATTTCGTTGTAAAAAGACATTTTCGTTTGCCGCACCAAGGTTAAATCAAGCAACCATCAAGGCATGACACCGGCACAAGTTTGGCTGGATGACAGAATCAGCCTTGGCTGGTGCATCGCGCCTGCCAAATTCACGTGACAGCACATTCTTCCTCAGGCAGCACCTCATTGCAAGATACTGCGTACACACGCAGGCCTACATATAAAGGTGCATGTGTGTGTGTGTACGCCTCTTCCTGTTGTTCATGTCATTTTGTGTGCTCAACTTGTCTGAATGTGATCAACCTACAAGCCCGCATCACCACTATCTTCGAGAAATGCAGACAGAAATGGTCACGTAATGATGTCTAGTTCTTGTTAATGAAATGAAGTTATGCTTATTCCGTCACTGAGTGTTCCCGCAAGCGCACAGGTGTCACAAAGCGCGTGAACCTAAGTGCTACAAAGCAGGCTGGCTAGTATGGCATATTTGAGTGTTGTTGTAGAGCTCATACACGGAGACACGTGCAAGGCACAAGAACACACTCAGACATATTGCACTCAGTCACGTGATATCATGGGCTTTCCTCCTGTCTCTGTTTGTTTAGCGCGACGATATAATTTGAAGTTGAATTCAAGACCTATTCCCCATGCGATCTGTGGGGCACCTTTGCACAAGGCCGCCATCAATGAGGTGGCTGGTAAGCAGTCAGCATTTCACTGACCAACGGCCCACTTGAACGGTTGCTTGTGTGACTGCTGATGAACAACAACAAAAAAAATGTGATATCATCGCGAACTGTGCCCGAGTTAGTCGAACGCAGTGTCTATTCTGGGGTCCAGAGCACAAGATAAAGTCCACCCTTTCTGCGGATTACACCTAAAATGAAGCACCACGTAATTTTGTGGACTACGTGATAAACTTGTGAGCTGTGGGCGTTGAATATGCGCTGTAGCTCAAGCAGCGTGCTTCTCTTGGCAACGGTTTCTGTGCACTGGGCCACAAAATATAGTTCCAATCTGTTCAGTGGACCAGACCACGAACTCATTTCAAATTTTATTGTGTGGACCAGATTACCACACTAAGTTGATTCTTATTTCGTATACCACGCTCTGGCTGTAGCGTATCTAGCCCACAAGAACCCGCCTCTCTTGATGTCTGGTTTCTCTCACGAATGACATGGTCGTGGTGGTTTATTCCATTGATACCCTCTCCCATATAGTTTCTATATGGTATATTCTGTCAAAAGGCCCTCAGAACACCTCACCCTTCTTCCTTGTCGGCGGCTGCTCTCGCGAATCGCCAGATTACCTTGCCGTTCTGGGTCCGTACCTCGGAGGCCATGTCCACAGGTATGAAGCATCGATGTGCAGTGATGTCATATTGAAGATAAATGAAAGGTTCGAAATGCAAGGGCGAGGCCCATCTTTAGCATAATTGGTCGGTTGATGCTTGTGATTAATATTGTATCAGCAGTGGAGAAACTCCTGGTTGTAAATTGAGGGAGTAAAGCCATCTTGGGTACACGAGTAAAAATTGACGACTGTTAAAGGCTTCTCGCCCTGATGTGTCACAGTTGAGTCACTTTCACCACAGCACACTTTTGTCATACAAACAAAGGCACTAAGAGTTGCACGGGACACTAAAATTTTGAGTAATCCTCCAGATTGTGTGGGCACAGCCACAAGTCTTCGAAAAACGGCGCCAAGAACTGATGAACGGGAATAATTAAACAAATTACGGAGTTCAAAAAATTGTCGAATCCTACACGTTCGGAAAATGTCACTTTGACCGAAGTACACTAGAGTGATTCGAAAAAGCGCGATAACATTAACACGATGCAACTATAGCTGCCACAAGATATAGCAGTTTTTCAGTCGTTGATGCTAATAATGGCGCGTGATCGCACGCACAATTAAGATTAAAATTTGACAAGTTTCGTGTCAACTGTCAACCAGAAGGCCTAGCCAATTTTATTGCGCTTTTTTTGCACGCCACAAGTTTACCAGGACGAAAGTGACAAATATTCACCACTCCATTGATCAGGACTAGAAGTGTTTTTAACGCTGTTTTTCGCTATTCTTTTTTTTTTCACCGGCATGGTAGCACTGTTATTGGAGACAACGCCCGCACAGGAGGGCTTCTCGGATTCCGAAAGTCTCAGTCTCAGACAACACCCACACAGGAGGGCTTCTCGGATTCCGAAAGTTTCAGTCTCAGTCTCAGTCTAACATGACATGTAAAATTAATAAAAGTAAAATGGTCTTCGGATCAAGTAAGCGATCCGAGTACACTGTACGCGCCTCCCTTTTGCTGCTTTAGTTCATAACCGCTGTGATCATAACCACAAAGGTGGGCTTCGCACTTCCAACTATTCGCGCATAGAATTCTGCACAACATGTCCTTTTCAATCTCGTATCAATTAATGCAGGTGTCCTTTGTGCGAACATAACCTCCCTGGTTCGGTATTTCTTACATCACGGTTAACGAATCTTGGTATTCGTGAGAGAAAATGTCGTCGAGAGAGGTGGTTATGAGTAGAACATTTCATCTACACTGTACGTACATCCATGTGTGCATCGTAGTCAGATGCTCCACAGCTCATGTATATTGCTGTGGAAAACAAACCAAATTTGTGTTTATTTTGTGGTCTGGTCGACAAAATAAACATAGAGTTTATCATATCATTTAAGCAACATAATAAGTGCTTCGATCGCAAACACCACCAGTCCTCGCTCACCAAGATGCTGATAGTGAGAATCATACTGCAGCAAACAATGTGGTTGCGACAAGCAGTGTTTGTGGCCTCACTGCCAAACAGCGTGATTCGAGTGGTCCAAGAATGCTGCCCTGCGAGGAAAATCAACGCACTTAATACTGACGACGCCGTTAGGTACCTCGAGGAGTACTAAATGTCCCGAAAGTCGACGAGATAGGGGCAAATTATGTTTTTTTTTCACACAATCACAATAAAAAGGAGAGTGTATGCAAAAACCTATTGGCGAAATAAGGCCGC
Organism: Rhipicephalus microplus; assembly: GCF_043290135.1. NCBI lineage: Eukaryota > Metazoa > Arthropoda > Arachnida > Ixodida > Ixodidae > Rhipicephalus > Rhipicephalus microplus. The sequence continues at coordinate 208,767,476 of NC_134703.1, forward strand.
TGGCAGAGAGATGCAATTTTGTATTGTCTCTTGAACGCATGTTACGAGCCCGAATCATGTGTGGAGTCTTATATAGAGACGTGAGACATTTGCTGACATTTAGAAAGCTGACGTTTACAAAAGCAGATGATTTCGCATTTCAGCCCAGAACACTACCGCAAATGCTAGAAGTATGCAATCTATGGATCAGAGTAGCATCCACTTGATGTGCAGAATCGGCCAAAAAAGAAGCCCGAAGAAACGACACCTTTCCACAAAAGTCCGCTCAAACGAGCACTTATATGGCGTCCGCACAGTCTGCCACCAATGCAATAAACGAAGACATATCGCTCGTGAAAGTCTGTGGCGCTTACGCCTTGTAGGCAGCAGTTGATGATCGCTCAGAAGAAGCTCTACACTAGAGTGGCTCATGAAACGGCCGAGGGAAACCCTGGGTTCGTCATACACATCAGACCACAAGCACCTGATTTCCCACGGCCTGGGTAGCAGCTTGCCAAAGCAGTGCTACTTTCGAAACCCAGAGTACGAACACATGTACTACCCCTTCCGTGACTCCATGTACCACGAGGACTTGTCCCCGAAGCAACAACATTTGCAGCCATACATGATATCCTCAAGCGGTAGGGCCTCAACTTCGTCTCCCTTCAAGCCCTACCAGGCCGACTATTGGTGCTGTCTGCCGCAGCACTGCTACGAGCCGCTCTCGATCTGGTACATGCATCCTATGTTCTTGTACGATGCCATCGAACACCTCAAGATGGGACCTGACACCAGAGACCTGCGCTGGATCTACAACTCTCCACATCATTCAGCTCCAGCAAAACTTTATGCGCATCATGCAGGCATTCGGCGTGAACGAAAACTCGCGGGAAGCGCAACACACCATAAATTAAAAGTCGTCCTTACACTCCTGCCACGGGGTCTCCAAATACGCTACCACGATTGCAAACATCGCGCTCAAAGGCGTCATCTCCATGTACGTCGTCGTTCGCGATGGCGGGACAGACACCTAAAATCGGCTACCAGCAACAGCTCACCTCCACTGACTCTACACGTGGCTGTGATTCCCGTCCTTGTCGAGGTCACTGCAGATTAGAACAAGTGCCCTTCGACATTATCTTCATCCTCCACAAGTGCGGAAAAAGAATCATTGTCGATTCCAGAGTTCCACATCAGATGCACTTTCGAACCATGCACATGCAAAGGACTAACTCACCCCGCAGGGGGACAAGCAGTAAATAACCTTGCAGCACCAATACAGAAGCTTCAGATGCAACACCAAGATCAGCTGATAAACAACACTCTGAAGGAATATGTGAAGTATCAGGAAACCTTACGAGTCTACGACGGGAAGCATAAGCAGGACGCTTGTTACTACAAGAAACCACGCAAGCAGCGCAAAACCCACAGAGGTGAGCTTTTACACAGTGTGAAGGCGACCAGCAGTGCCAAGCGGGAAAGCAAGCACATCGTGTCACAGTACTAAAAGCTAAAGATGGCAGACAACGTGACCGCGAAGTACTGTAGACATAACAATGAGAATGGATCACTTCTCTTGCAGGCCCGTCGTGGCGGTTTAGTGGCTAAGGTACTCGGCTGCTGAAACCCGCAGATCACCGGATTGAATACCGGCTGCAGCGGCTGCATTTTCGATGGAGGGAAGAATGCTCTAGGCCCGCGTGCTCAGATTTGGGCACACGTTAAAGAACGCCAGGTGGTCGAAATTTAAGGAGCCCTCCACTATGGCGTCTCTCATTATGTTATGGTGGATTGGGGACGTTAAACCCCACATATCAATCAATCGGCTTCCCTCGCAAGACAAGCCACCGCCTCCCCAAGTTTGATCGGGATTGGGAAAATCCTCCATCATCAGCATGTAACATCTCCTGGTAGATTAACTGAAAGCACACACAAATTACCCAGCCGCAGGGGCGTGTTAGAAATAAAGGACGAAGAAAGAGTTCTAACAGAAGCTCGCTGTGTTGTTTATTTCCTGCAATGTAGTCAGACGTACGGAAGCGGGTGTCTTCTTAGTTTTGTACAGCTGGATCATCTAAATACTGGCAGCCCTTTAACTTATGGCGGAGTTCAATCTGGTGTGCTGCATGACAACCTTTATTGCGCATGTGCAACAGCTGGTCTAGGCACAGCTAGAACACGCTAGCACGTTTATGGCTCTGCAAGAAGCTGTGGGCCTCTTCCTTTTACACCCTCCCCACAATCACGTGATGGCGCGGTGAACGAGAGTCTGCTGATGAACACACGTGCTCCCGCGTGGCGTGCTCCAACTAGAGTTTGGGCCGATTAACGGCAACAGAAACTACAGGGAATTCATAGTGTGTTCAGGACCGAATGAACAGTGCAGAGGACCCGGTACGAAAGGATACGGGGGCCCCTTGGCCCACTTTCTTTCCCACTTTATCATCTGTTCATGCTTTAGACTTCACGCTCTCTAGATTTAGCTGTAAAGAACACAAGTCATATTTATTCCTAGCCTCTCCAGTGTGTTCATTACCACCTGGGCGTTTTTTTTTCTTGCGTAGCACGTGGAGAGATTGCCATGGTAATAAATAACTACATCAGGAGACGAATACACATGGACAGCATTAACACTAGTCTGGTCCGTTGAATCATACTGAAAGAAGACTAAACTGTGCGTGAAGTTAGAAAGAAAAGAATAAATGCCTATGACACAGGAGGGTTAAACTTTTTTGAACAAAACAACGAAGCTGGCCATTTTTGTGGCCCTTCTGGGGCCCCTTTAAAGCGGAGAGCCCGGGTCATTTGAACCCTTTGATGCACGGATAATCCGCCCCTGGCACAGTGCTCCACTGACCAAGACGCGTTAACATCGGTGCCCGTGATGGACGGAACTTGACCCATGGACTGCTTCGCATGCTACTCATGAATTCTTTTTAGCAGACGATGGTGTAATTGTTCTTGTACTACCGTGACGTGACCGGCAAAATTAGTTAATTGCAGCATGTGAAGTGAAATGTTTACTTGCCACCGTGAAGGATGTTTCACGTGGATATGTGGGACCTGAGTGCGCTAATGGAGCTGGGTAGCTTATTGCTATCGGATAAAAAATTATCTGAAATTCCAAAGGGACCGAGCCGCCTCCTTGCATTCCTTTCCGGACGCCCCCAGACATGCAATGTGAGCACTTGACAATTGATTTAAATGGATCCGTTGGATGCATTAAAAAGACGTTCACAACATTACCTCTTCGCTCAAAAGTACTCTTCCTTACACTTTATCCGAAGATTATCTATTGAATTAGACTAACGGCACTACAAACGCGAATGTTGCATATCTTTGAAAATTATGTAGCTGGTGTTCGTGAGTTGAGTATCAAGGAGTTATTTGTTCAGCACGACATGCCTATGGCTAATCAAGTCTATCTTTATGAGTTATGCAGAAGTATACACACATCACAAAAGCAACTACAAAGTTATTAGCACAGTAACTAAACCAAAGTACACGTTTATGAAGCTTATGAGGAGGCTTTCGAAAATTTGGTCGAATTGTGCGAAACAATTATTGTTCTATCAAGCTCAAAACATCTCGAATAAACAGGGATACAATAAACTGGACAGCTGGCCATTGTCAGCACAAAAGACACCTCGTGTATTGTAAGCTTTTGCTACGTAATCTTTTACAGTAAAACCAACATTCAAGTTACCTATTGTACACCAAGTGTACTGATGTATTAGTATATATATTGTACGGGACAAGGCAAATCTATGTTGGTTCTGTCACCAGTGTCATCCGTGACGAGGTCCAGCAGGTGCTGCACGCCCATCGTTTTCCGCCCACGTCGGTTGATCCGGAAACGGCTCCTGTGTCTACTGACAGTCACCGTCGTACGTACGCGGAAGCTTTGCGATCTGCCACGCCTCTTTCTGGTCAAGGAGTCCCGACCCAGCCAGTGCCGCACGTCCCGATTCAGACAGTGCCGCACGCCCCGATCCAGACAGTGCCGCACCTTCCGCTTCAGACAGTGCCACATGATATGCTTGGGTGAGATCCAGGAGTGAAAGAAGACAAAGGCGATCTGTTTGAGCTGCTGCTTGGCTAGTCGACTCAACGAACCCATTAAACCAAGTTTGTCTTAAGAAACGTGACAAGACTGGTGGAGTTGCTGGGTACAACGTCTCACGATCCACCCGATGCCCAAGACCCCACTCAGCAGCCGGAACACAAGCCCTGCACCCGTGGACATTCCTGTTCACAGAGTAAGCCGCCGCCAACGAGGCCTACCACCTGAGACACCAACCACTGACGCAGCGACTATGACTTCGACACAAGATCCCGTGCAAGCTCCGACACCTTCCACGCCGATCTACTGCACCGTCCAGAACCCACTCATGCCTAGCCCCTTTCATGGAGAGCAGCATGAAGATGTTGACGACTGGCTGAGTGAGTTCGAACGTTTCGCAGCGATAAATTACTGGGATGATGCCGCGAAGCTCCGGAACGTGTACACTTGCCTAAAGAACGGTGCCAAGACGCGGTTTTTGAAAAGGGATGATGTTCTGACATCTTGGCGCGAGTTCCAGCGTCGCCTTCTGGAGACCTGCAGAAGTCCCGACCGCCGCGAACGGGCGGAGCATGCACTACAATCACGCATCCAGATGCCAAACGAGACCATCTCGATGTACGTCGAGGACATGACACGGCTTTTCAAGTGAGCGGATCCTGCTATGGCAGAAGAAAAAAAGTTGCGCCACCTCATGCATGGCGTAAAGGAACAACTTTTTGCTGGTTTGGTGCGTAGTCCCCCCAAGAGTGTTGCTAATTCCTTACTGAAGCGGCAACAATAGAGCAAGTACTGCACCAACGGTCTGCCCTGTTTGACCGTCAAGTGAATGCTGCCTCAACTCCCGAAATTTTCGCCACCCCTGGGAGCAAGAGCCCCGAATGGATTCGTGAGATCATCTGATCTGTCGTCGGGGATAAAATGAAAAAGATGTACGGGACAAGGCAAATCGATGTTAGTTCTATCACCAGTGGTCATCCGTGACGAGGTCCAGCAAGTGCTGCACGCCCATCATTTTCCGCCCACGTCGGTTGATCCGGAAACGGCTCCTGTGTCTACTGACAGTTGCCGTCGTAGGTACGCGGAAGCCTTGCGATCTGCCACGCCTCTTTCTGGTCAAGGAGTCCCGACCCAGCCAGTGCCGCACGTCCCGATCCAGACAGTGCCGCACGTTCCGCTTCAGACAGTGCCACATGTTATGCTTGGGTGAGATCCAGAAGCGAAACAAGACATAGACGATCTGTTTGAGTTGCTGCTTGGCTAGTCGACTCAACGAACCCATTAAACCAAGTTTGTCTTAAGAAACGTGACAATATGTTGCACGATGCACACGCCTGTTTAACTTGCCTGAAAAATAATTCTGTGCGTATGAGTGAGTGATCCCTGTGAACCTTTGTCCGTGCAACATACACATTCATAATGTAGGTTCACTATGCGATTCCTTGCCACGTGTAATAAGCGTCACCTCTTACTTTCTATTTTTTCTTTTTCTGGCCGCATATTCAGCACTTGAATTTTTATATAATGTGCTCTTCGTTGTATATGTTTCTTCAACGCTGTATGAACTCAACGCAGGCTGTTTCAGCCTTTAGTCACAGTCCCTGCAGGAAAGTGGCTGCAATAAAAAGATTTGTGATTTGATTTTATGTGCTTGGCAATCAGAGATCACGAGCGATTGAAGGGTCTGCTATGTTCCTGCCAAGCGTACGCGTTGAGCTACGGTCATAAGAAGAAAATAAAAAAACAAAAGGTAAACTCGGGGACAACTCATTTTGAGCAAAGCCTACGGAGGCTGGACTTGCATGTCGCTCCGCAACGCCAGCTTGCTGCTGATTTCACTCTCGCTTACTCACTTTATTCTTTATTCTTTATTCAAAAAACCTTACAGGCCCCAGAACAGGGCATTGGGTAAGGGGGGGAGGAATCGGACTGGTACAGACAGGTAACGAACAGTTTACAGGCAGGATCAGTGCAAGAACAACGAAAAGCTATATATATATATTGCCACGTTCCATTTCCCAAGTTTTTGTTATCGTCCGAAAACACCGCACGATTCTCAGCGCAAACCGCGCCTGCAGTTTTCTAGAAGGTTGCGGACTGCAGTAGATCATTTCGATAAGATCACGCCCACTGTGCGAACGGTATAGATTGTTCTGGAAGCTACGCCACCGCCAGCGATAACGCTAGAACATTCGACGGCAAGAGTATAAATGCCGACGCGCTTCGCCGCTTGTCAGTTGTTGATCGAAGGCCGACGCTCCGTTCGCCGCTATCAGTCCGAGACTGCTATCTGTGCGAGACTGCTGCTGTAATTGGACTTTCAGTTTACCGGGCACAGGTTCGCCCAAATAAACAGTTAAATCCTAACACGAAGTCTCCTGTCTTCGGCCACGTCACGACCCCGTGACATCTGGTGGAGGTGCTGCTTCGTTCATGTACCGCACGCCCCCGTCAAGCCGTGAACCCAGCCCACGTCGCGGAGAAGACGCCGACGCCAACCAGGAGCAGCGAACAAGCCGCCGACAGCAAGGGCTACCACCGAAGTACGGGATTCTAGAAGACAAGGCGCGGAAGACCAAGGCCATGACCGTGACTGCAGCGACAATGACAACCGCCGCATCTCTGCCCACGATGGTCATGCATCAACCCAGGGAACCACCAATTTTCCATGGGTCATCGTTCGAAGACCCGGAGTCCTGGTTAGAAACATACGACCGTGTGGCCGCCCTCAACCACTGGGACAACGAAGAAAAGCTCCGGCGTGTGTACTTCTACCTGGAAGACACCGCAAGGACCTGGCTAGAGAATCGTGAGTCCACGCTCCGAATGTGGGATGTCTTCTGCGGCACATTTCTGCAAACGTTCGCGAGCGTCGCTCGCAAAGAAAGGGCCGCTGCTCAACTAGAGACCCGGGTTCAGCTACCGAATGAGAAGGTTGGAATTTTCACAGAGGAGATGACCCGCCTATTTCGTCACGCTGACCCAGACATGCCCGAGGAGAAGAAAGTTCGTTTCCTCATGCGAGGGGTCAAACAGGAGCTCTTCGCGGGACTAATGAGGAATCCACCAAACACCGTCCAAGAATTTGTATCCGAGGCGACCACCATCGAAAAAACCCTTGACATGCGCACCAGACAGTATAATCGTCGCCTGACTCCAGAATGCGCTGCTGCTCAAACCAGTGACTCCGAAAACCTGCGTGAAACGATCCGAGCGATCGTGCGGGAAGAGCTGCGCAAACTGTTGCCTTCGGCGCAACCTCAGGTGGATTCGATTGCCGACATTGTGCGAGAAGAAGTTCGGCAATCACTTCGAATTCCCCATACACCGCTGCCCGAGCCAGAAACTATGAGCTACGCCGCTGCAGTGCGCCACAACGCTCCTCCCCGTCCACGCCAAAACGCCGCCCCGTCGCACTTCCGTTGCCAGATACCACCGCCGCCACCACCCCCACCGACGACCTACCGTTCACCAGCGGGCCAGCGCAGTGCGCCGAGGAAAACCGACGTTTGGCGCACCCCTGACCACCGCCCACTGTGCTACCACTGCGGCGAGGCCGGGCACACTTACCGCCGTTGCCAGTACCGACAGATGGGACTGCGTGGCTTCGCCGTCGATGCACCACGTCCGCAGCCAGGAGAACGACCACGTGACATCGCCGACTACCTGACAGGAACTCGGTGGACACCACGAAGCCCTTCGCGTTCGCCGTCGCCCAGCCGCCGCACGTCACCGCACCACCGACAATACTCTGGCCCAACGCGGGGCCGGTCTCCTAGCCCGTATCCGGGAAACTAAGGGCAGCAACCGGTGGAGGTGCGGTTGCTGTGCGACGAACTACCGAAGATCCTCCGACGACGACGACGCCGCGACGGAGCTTTCCGAACACAACGCCAACCAGGCAAAGCCCTGACGGTGAAAGCTCACTTACTGAAGGTGGCCTGACGACGCAACATGGAAGCAGCGGAACAAGCCGACGCAGCCGTGACCCCACGCCACGCCCTAACTGTAATGCGAGACGGCGAACTAGCGACCTCGACGTTCTTATCGACGGCCACAGTGTGACCGCTCTCGTCGATACTGGAGCCGACTATTCTGTCATCAGTGGGTCGTTCGCCGCGAAGTTAAAGAAAGTTAGGACAGCTTGGAAAGGCCCTGAAATTCGCACAGCCGGAGGTCATCTCGTAACGCCTGCAGGAATCTGCACAGCGAGAGTCACCATTAACGGCCGTATTTATCCTACAGACTTCGTGGTCCTACAGCGTTGCTCGAGAGATGTCATCCTTGGCATGGACTTCTTATGCCTCCATGGTGCTGTCATCAACCTAAAAACAAAGTCGATAACGTTATCCACAGAAGAAGCACTACCGCCGCGCACGCCGTCAGGACACCATGCCTTGAATGTGCTGGAAGAACAAGTCACTATTCCGCCTCGCTCAAGCGTCATTATTTCAGTCGGCGCTCCTAAATCACCTGACTTGGAAGGCGTCGTTGAAGGCAGTCAGCATCTGTTGGTCACCCGAAATATTTGCGTCGCAAGAGGAATCGCAGAGCTGCGGGGAGGCAAAGCAACGGTTTTGCTCACGAATTTCAGCAATGAGTACAAACATGTGAACAAACGAACAACGGTCGCATACATCGAAGAAATTGTCGAAGCCACCAGTGCTTTCGCCCTCGCCGATTCTGCGGAACCTGCTCAGAGGCACCAAGCCCCTCCCATATCTTTTGACGTCAATCCCAGACTTCCGAACGATAAGCAAGAACAGCTCAAGGCCCTGCTCCTGCAATACGAAGATTGCTTTTCGTCGTCATCGAAAATTCGGCAGACCCCAATCACGAAACGTCGCATCATAACCGAAGAAAATGCCAGACCACTCCGTCAGAGTCCGTACAGGGTTTCGACGCGAGAACTAGAGGCCATGAAGAGACAAGTTGATGAAATGCTGCGGGATGACATTATCCAGCCGTCCAAAAGTCCATGGGCATCCACCGTGGTGTTAGTGAAGAAAAAGGATGGGACCCTACGTTTCTGCGTCGATTATCGCCGCCTGAACAAAATCACGAAAAAGGACGTGTATCCCCTCCCACGAATAGACGACGCACTTGATCGGCTCCATAACGCCAAGTACTTTTCGTCAATGGACCTTAAGACTGGCTATTGGCAAATCGAAGTCGACGAAAGAGATCGAGAGAAGACGGCGTTCATAACACCGGACGGCCTCTTCGAGTTTAAGGTGATGCCCTTCGGCCTTTTCTCAGCGCCTGCAACGTTTCAACGCGTTATGGATACAGTACTGGCAGGATTGAAGTGGCAGACTTGCCTTGTGTACTTGGACGACGTCGTCGTGTTTTCCTCGAGTTTCGACGAGCATCTTCGTCGCCTTGAAGCTGTACTTCAAGCCATCAAGACTTCCGGACTCACTCTGAAGCCACAAAAGTGCAGATTTGCGTATGAGGAGCTCTTGTTTCTGGGGCACGTTATCAGCAAGTCTGGAGTTCGTCCCGATCCACGGAAAACAGCCGCCATCGCCGACTTCCCGCCGCCCTCTGACAAGAAAGCCGTGCGCCGATTTCTGGGCCTGTGTGCCTATTATAGGCGGTTCGTGAAAAACTTCGCCCGCATCGCCGATCCTCTCACTAACCTTACCAAGGCCGACGTGGAGTTTAAGTGGGGAACGCCGCAGGAACACGCTTTCCAGGAGCTTAAACATCGCCTCCAGACGCCTCCGTTACTTGCCCATTTCGACGAATTCGCCGAGACAGAAATACATACTGACGCAAGCAGCGTAGGTCTTGGCGCCGTTCTTGTGCAGAGGGCTGACGGACTTGAAAGGGTTATTAGTTACGCCAGCCGATCGCTATCCAAAGCAGAAGCAAATTATTCCACAACAGAAAAGGAGTGCCTCGCCATCATCTGGGCTACGTCGAAATTTCGCCCCTACCTCTACGGCAGGCCCTTCAAAGTTGTGAGCGACCACCACGCATTGTGTTGGCTAGCCACCTTGAAGGACCCCTCAGGTCGCCTCGCACGATGGAGCCTGAGACTTCAAGAATATGACATTACTGTCATTTACAAGTCCGGCAAAAAAACACTCCGACGCCGACTGTCTCTCTCGTGCGCCTGTCGACCAACCGCTACCCGACGACCCGGATGACGACTACTTCTTAGGAACGATAACTACCGACGACTTCGCTGAACGACAGAGGGCCGACCCGGAACTTAAGGCCCTAATAGAATACCTCGAAGGCAGGACCGCCCAAGTCCCGAAGATATTCAAGCGCGCACTTGCGTCGTTCTTTCTACGAAACGGTCTTCTACAAAAGAAAAACTTTTCACCGCTTCGAGCTAAGTACCTTCTTGTGGTGCCTTCAGCTCTGCGACCAGAACTCCTGCAGGCCCTTCACGACGATCCGACGGCAGGGCACCTCGGTGTTTCTCGCACGCTCGCGAGGATACAAGAAAGGTACTACTGGCCACGTCTTACCACCGACGTCACTCGTTATGTGAGAACATGCCGGGACTGTCAGCGACGCAAGACCCCGCCGACAAGGCCAGCGGGACTTCTGCAGCCAATTGATCCACCTTGCCGACCTTTCCAGCAGATTGGTATGGACCTACTGGGGCCGTTCCCGACGTCGGCTTTCGGAAACAAGTGGATCGTGGTAGCTACCGACTACCTCACCCGCTACGCCGAGACAAAAGCCCTGCCAAAAGGCAGTGCATCCGAAGTAGCTAAATTCTTCGTCGAAAATATCGTCCTACGTCACGGCGCCCCAGAGGTCCTTATCACCGACAGAGGAACGGCATTCACTGCCGACTTAACTCAAGCAATCTTGGCATACAGCCAAACAAACCACCGCCGGACGACAGCGTACCACCCACAGACCAACGGCCTCACCGAGCGGCTTAACAAGACGATCGCCGACATGCTGTCAATGTACGTCGATGTCGAACACAAGACGTGGGACGCCATTCTTCCGTATGTGACCTTCGCATACAACACGGCAGTGCAGGAGACGACGCAGATATCGCCATACAAATTGGTCTACGGAAGGAGCCCGGCAACGACGCTCGATGCCATGTTACCCAACGTCACCGACGAAGAAAACCTCGATGTGAGCGAGTACCTTCAACGCGCCGAAGAAGCCCGACAACTTGCGCGTCTTCGTATCAAGAATCAACAGACGACCGACAGCCACCGTTACAACCTTCGACGACGCTTCGTGGAATACCAGCCCGGTGAATGTGTTTGGGTGTGGACGCCGATACGCCGACGTGGACTAAGTGAAAAGCTTCTGCGACGGTACTTCGGACCGTACAGGGTGGTTCGACGGCTCGGCCCACTTGATTACGAGGTTGTTCCCGACGGCATCACGAACTCTCAACGACGCCGATCGCGACCTGAAGTCGTCCATGTCGCGCGCCTCAAGCCGTTTCATGCGCGTTAACAAACTTAACTAGTGTTTTTTTGTATTATTGTTTATCGTAGTTTATTCATTGTACTTTCTTGCATTATTATTGTACTTTCATCTTTAGTTAAAGCATCGGGACGATGCCTTTTTTCAGAGGGGGGCAATGCCACGTTCCATTTCCCAAGTTTTTGTTATCGTCCGAAAACACCGCACGATTCTCAGCGCAAACCGCGCCTGCAGTTTTCTAGAAGGTTGCGGACTGTAGTAGATCATTTCGATAAGATCACGCCCACTGTGCGAACGGTATAGATTGTTCTGGAAGCTACGCCACCGCCAGCGATAACGCTAGAACATTCGACGGCAAGAGTATAAATGCCGACGCGCTTCGCCGCTTGTCAGTTGTTGATCGAAGGCCGACGCTCCGTTCGCCGCTATCAGTCCGAGACTGCTATCTGTGCGAGACTGCTGCTGTAATTGGACTTTCAGTTTACCGGGCACAGGTTCGCCCAAATAAACAGTTAAATCCTAAGACGAAGTCTCCTGTCTTCGGCCACGTCACGACCCCGTGACAATATATATAAATGAGATCACATTTTAGGCTCTACAGGGCGAGGTAAATTTGAGGGAATACAGCACTTGTTGATATGAACATGGCGACAGAGGGATACATTTTAAAATAAAAGACAAGGGGAATATAAATCCCCGTTACGCAATGCACTCAGAATACAAAAACAGGGTCACATGGTGAACGGAGTGAGTAACTGACGGCGAAATGTATCGGGATTAGATATGGAGGCTATGCAATCAGGGAGGTCATTCCAAAGACGAACGGCCCGAGGCAGTGGTGATGAATTGAATGCATTAGTTGACCCGTATATGCGCATGAAGCTGAACTGATTATGCAATCTGCGTGAAAAAGAGTGATGTGTTTGAAGCTGAAGCCGCGTTCGTTTATTAGAGGTAATATATTTCTGGAACAGACAGAGAAGAGCAATATTGCGACGGCTATCCAATGACGGCAGCTGAAGGTCTGATTTAATTTGCGTTATGTTTGACGTGATGTCGTAGTTTCGTGATATGAAGCGGGCACCTCCATTTTGAATCCTTTCTACCATAATAATCAAGTAGTTTTGATGAGGAGACCAAATTGCTGAGACGAATTCTAATATTGGCAGAATAAAGGTATGAAAGGCTAGTTCTGGAATATTAGTAGGGGAATTTCTCAAGTTGCGGCGTAGGTAGCACAGTGAACGTGATGCTTTGGCACAGGTAGACTCGATATGTGAGACCCATGAAAGATTCTCTGTGAGAAGAACACCTAGGTATTTGTAGGAAGAAGTGTGGGAAAGCATGGTATTGTTCAAGTAATAGGAGAATTCAGAGTTTACGTGTTTACGGGTGAAAGACATTACCTCGCATTTTGTTAAGTTCAGTTTCATAAGCCACTTGTCGCACCAGTTACAAATATGGTTGAGATCTGCTTGAATGGTTAAGTGGTCATTACTGGAGTTTATAGAACGGTATATTATACAATCATCGGCAAATAGACGCATGCAAGAAGTAATCTCGGAGGGTAAGTCATTAATGTAGATTAAAAATAGCAAGGGCCCAAGGACGCTGCCTTGCGGTACGCCCGAACTAACAGAAGAAAAAGGGGACGCAAGATTGTTAACAACAGTGAACTGCTGTCGAAAAGAAATGAAGTTTGGAATCCAGGTTAATGTGAAAGAATCAAGTCGTAGAGCAGATAGCTTAGAGATTAGTCGGCAATGGGGCACACGATTAAAGGCTTTAGAAAAGTCAAGAAAGATACAGTCCGTTTGAAGGTTGCTGTTCATGTTTGAGTGTAAATCGGTGGTGAATTCAAACAGTTGTGTGTCACACCAAAATCCCTTTCTAAAACCATGCTGATTAAGAAAGAAAAAATTGTTCGTCTCGAGGTGATTGTACACGTGTGAACTGATTATGTGCTCAAGCATTTTGCAGCATATGCAAGTTAAAGATATGGGTCGATAGTTGTCAGGCGAGTGAACATCTCCAGTTTTGTGAATTGGTTTTATCTTTCCTATTAACCAGTCGTCCGGTAGCATGCCAGATGTTAGAGATTGGTCAAAAATTTGGCATAATATTTTGCTTGATATGGGGAGGGTGTTCTTTAGTATCTTGGAATTAATGTTGTCAATACCGGCTGATGTGGATAATTTTAGGTTGTTAATGAGTGATCCAATGCCTCCAACAGTGACAGTAATGGGTTCCATATAGGCGGCATCAAGTTCAGGAAAAGTAGGCGCATTGGAAGAATCTTCCTGAGTGAAAACAGATGAGAAGAACCTGTTGAAAACAAAGGGGCAATCGGCGATAGGAATGGGTATTTTGTCAGTTCCATGTAAAGTAATAGTGTTAGTATCTCTGACCGGAGATATAGTTCGCCAAAATTTTTTGGGATTAGACTGAAGCAGGGAAGGTAGGTCTTGCGAGTAATATTTATCTTTGGCTGAGGTTATTGCTGAGCAGTAGGTTTTCAAACAGTGTTTGTATGCCTGCCATGCCCCATCAGTGCGCAAGCGTTTAGCCCTGTTGTACAACCGTTTCTTCTTGTTTCGCAGTTTGCTAAGGGACTTGCTGAACTAGGGGCTTAATTTATCGTTGGTTATGGACACTAAGGGAACATTCTGATCGACTAGCGCTGTTAATTTATCTCTGTAGAGTACCCAGTTTTCATTTACGGATCGACAAATGAAAGTAGGTAGTAACTCTTTAAAAAAATTGTTCTAGTTCTGTGTTATTGGCAGCGCGATTTCCTCTATTGTAATCGCGAATTCGTTTTGTTGTTTTGCCAGATGCGGGCTTCGGGATGGTTAAATTAAGTTGGAGGAGGTTATGGTCACTAAAACCGCTCACATTTGAAATTGAAAGTATTGTGTCAGGGGCGTTGGTGACAACATTGTTGACGCGTTTAGAAAAACACATACATAAAAGCTTTCAATGGGAGAAATATTTTAGTTGTTCAGTGCACATTTTACTGTCCTATTACAAGTATAATGAAGGAATGATGACAACAAGAGGGAACAGCAAGCATCATCGCAGAGTAAGGCACCACGAGATCGGCGCTCGAGCTCCTCGTCTTCCTCGTCCTGTCGCTATCTCCAATCTCCCACCTGTCCGTTTGGTTCGCCCAATAAACCTCTTTACATTTGGTGGATCGTGCTGGGTAACCACATCGCCTACAACCTGGAACTCCGATCCCGCACCTTGCCGTCGACCATGCAAGTTGACGCTGCCCAACAAACAATACCTCTCGCGGCCGCTACTTGCCCCGGCCCGGTTCATCAGCGAGACCCCCCGATCTTTGCCGGCACCGAAGACCAGGACGTCGAGGACTGGCTGTCGTCATACAATAAAGTCAGTGGACCCAACAGGTGGGATGACGCTGCTAAGTTAGGCACTGTCAATTTTTATCTCACCGACGTGGCCAAGCTGTGGTATACGAACCACGAAACCGAGTTCGCGAATTGGTCCGCCTTCAAGGAGGCAATACGTGCCGTTTTTGGTAGTCCTGCCTTACGGAAGCTACGCGCCGAACAACGTCTGCGCACACGGGCACAGCAGCCAGGTGAAACTTTCACATCATATATAGAAGATGTGATCGATCTCTGCCGACGCGTCGATGCTTCCATGAGCGAGAGTGCGAAGATACAGCACATTATGAAGGGCGTCGACGATGACGTTTTCCAGATGCTTCTCGCGAAGTCTCCTAGCACTGTGGCAGAAGTAGTGACTCTGTGCCAAACCTATGATGAATTGCGGAGGCAACGAGCTCAGACGCGACGCTCATTCTAGACAATCCAACCAGTGACCGCACTGGACGCTATGACTGACCAGACAAACCTTCTCGCACAAATGAAAGACTTCGTGCGAGAGGAAGTGGCTCGGCAGCTTTCTCTGCTGCCTTTTGCTCAACGCCAGGAGCTCTCGCACCAACAGCCACTGCAACACCCACCACCATTGGCTCCCATGCTCCGACATGCGGTCCAGGAGGAGATTTCCGAGGCTATGCCGGTGCCCTTGCAGCAGCCCCCCGTCACCGCGCCTCTTACTTACACTGAGGCACTAAAGCGGCAGCAGCGACACCACCCCCCGCCGTTCCAGGGACTGCCGTACACCTCAGCCCCGACTCAGCCGTCCACCGCCTGGGTTCCTCCCAATGCCACCACAGCCTCGACTCACCCGTCTGCTGCATGGACTGGTCCCCTCGTCGCCAATACTTGGAGAACGCGCGATAACCGGCCCATCTGTTTTGCGTGTGGCGGCCCTGGCCATATCGCCCGTTACTGCCGTCGTCGCGCGCCGGGATACACAGACGCCTGGACACAGAACAGCTTCATGGACCTTTATCCATTCCGTCTGGAAAATTCTGACCCTCAGTCAAGCTCGTCTTCACGGGAATGTCCGCGTACTATGTCTGGTCGCTCACCTTCACCCCGTCGTCGCTCCCTGTCACCCATGCGTCGTCGGCCAGCTCCTGAACACGAGGGAAACTAACCGCCGCAGTTCAGAAGGCAAGAACTGCGCTGTCGAAATGCTCAAGTCCTCGGACATTGCCGTCGAATATTGTCGAAGTTTTTGTAGAAGGTACTCGAGCATATGCTCTAGTGGATACTGGTGCTGCCGTTTCCGTGATAGACGCTAAACTTTGCCGCAAGCTCCGAAAAGTGACGACGCCTCTTAATATGATGTCCTTGCAAACAGCGAATGAGGACCCGGTTCAGCCTGTAGCCGCCTGTACTGTCCGACTGATGATCGCGAAGGACCACTACACTGTTGACTTTATTGTCCTTTCGTCATGCTCACATGACATCATACTTAGATGGGATTTTTTATCACGTAACCACGCCGTTATTGATTGTGCAAGATCAGAGCTTGAACTTTCCCCGTTTTACGACCAACCAACCAGCCGCATTCAGCCCGCCGTACACAAACTCGTCGTCAAAGAAGGCATTGAAATTCCTCCGACAGCAGCTGTGTTGCTCCCCGTGTTCTGTGACGGCATTAGGAACGAAGCTGCATTCTTTGAGCCATCAAGCCTCTTCCTTAGTCGAAGATCACTTCTTCTGTCTTATTCAACCCTCTCTATTTCTGAAGGAAACAGTGCTCTTTGCCTCATCAATCCCCTTCCGTATCCCGTCGAACTGTTTCAAGGTGAATCTCTTGGACACGTGCATGCCATTGATAAAGAACAAATTTTTACCATGCCGCCAGAATGTTCCGGTGACTACGACGCCATCAGTGCCCTCAACCCTTCCAATATACCACCTTGCGAGCTTTTCGATTCATCGATTGCCGATGGACTATCGCCATCTGAACGCTCTGAGCTCCTTCAGCTGCTCTACCAGTTTCGTGAATCCTTTGACGTTGCTCAACCTACCCTTGGCCGAACTTCCAGTTTTTTCCACTGCGTCGACATAGGTTCAAATGCGCCAGCACGACAGCGACCATACCGTGTTTCCTCCACGGAACGTCAGGTTATCACCGAACACGTTGACGATATGCCCAAGCGCGACGTTATCCGACCTTCCCAAAGTCCATGGGCATCACCTGTCGTTCTTGTTAAGAAGGATGGTACAATTCGCTTCTGCGTTGATTACAGGCGCTTAAATAAGATCACTCGCAAAGACGTATACCCTTTGCCCAGGATTGATGACGCCCTTGATTGCTTACAAGGTGCCGAGTTTTTTTCGGCGTTAGATTTGCGTTAGGGGTATTGGCAGGTGCCCTTAGCAGATGGTGATCGTCCAAAAACAGCATTCGTGACACCAGACGGGCTATATGAGTTCAATGTCATGCCCTTCGGCCTCTGCAATGCGCCGGCCACATTCGAGCGCATGATGGACTCGGTTCTGCGGGGTTTGAAATGGAACATATGCCTCTGCTACCTCGACGATATCGTCGTCTTTGCACCCGATTTCGCAACACACCTTGTACGCCTGAAACATGTCCTCACGTGTCTGAAGAATGCGCAGCTCCAACTGAATCTCAAGAAAAGCCACTTCGCTGTTCGGACGCTCACCATTCTCGGTCACGTCGTATCAAAGGACGGTGCTCTTCCCGACCCGGCTAAACTACGCGCTGTTGCTGAATTCCCCAAACCAACGACTGTAAAACAGTTACGCAGCTTCGTAGGATTGTGCTCCTACTTTCGTCGGTTTGTGCGCAACTTTGCCTCCATAATTGCCCCTTTGACCCAACTTTTAAGCAGTGCCGACGACATCTCATCATGGTCTTCCGAATGTGATCACGCGTTTACCACTCTTCGCCGTCTCCTGACATCACCGCCTATATTGCGCCACTATGATCTCACGGCTGCAACTGAAATCCATACAGAAGCCAGCGGTGTCGGTCTCGGTGCAGTTCTCGCTCAACGCAAGCCTGGATCCCCTGAGTATGTCGTCGCCTACGCCAGCAGAACGCTCAACAAGGCAGAGGTAAACTACAGTGTTACCGAAAAATAGTGCTTAGCCATACTTTGGGCAATTGTGAAATTTCGCCCATACTTATATGGCCGCACCTTTGCTGTAGTTACAGACCATCATGCCTTATGTTGGTTGTCATCGCTGAAGGATCCATCAGGTCGCCTTGCTCGTTAGGCTCTGCGACTTCAAGAGTATGACATCCGCGTCGTGTACCGTTCTGGCCGCCAACATGCCAATGCTGATGCGCTCTCGCGATCGCCACTGTCGACTGAGGCTGCCTCTATATCTTCTATGGAACACGCGCTGTCCGCTCTTGACATCGACACAATGACCTCTGCACAGCGCGACGATCCATGGATAACTTCGCTTCTGGACGTCTTATCTGGGGTACCGACACTTCCCATCACTCGAGCAATGCGACGCCAGGCTTCGCACTTCACCATTCGAGGTGGCCTCTTGTACCGGCGCAATTACTCACCAGACGGCAGGAAGTGGCAGCTCGTTATTCCCCGAAAGCTGCGCTCTACAATCTGTGCATCATTTCACTTCGACCCGCAATGCGCTCACGCCGGTGTCTTCAAGACCTACGAGCGTTTAAGGAAGCGGTACTACTGGCGTGGGATGTTTACTTTTGTTCGACAGTTGATTCGCGGCTGCCACGAGTGTCAGCGACGAAAACAGCCACCGAATGCAAGAGCAGCTCCACTACAGCCGCTTGCGTGCCCTGACCGCCCATTCGATCGCGTTGGAATCGACCTTTATGGACCACTGCCATTGACCACAGCAGGTAACCGGTGGGCTATCGTTGCTGTAGATCACCTGACACGGTACGCCGAAACCGCTGCTCTTCCTACGGCGACCGCTCAGGACGTCGCATCTTTCATCCTCCATCGGTTTGTGTTGCGTCACGGCCCTCCTCGCGAGCTCCTCAGCGACCGGGGCCGTGTATTTCTATCCGACGTAATCCAAGCACTTCTCCGTCAGTGCCATATTGCCACCTACTTCTAGTAGTGGGTCGTATGCCAAGGTGAAGGCTCACACCACAGAGAAGAAACAAGTGCGCGTGGACCCCCGCTCTGGCAAACAAGCCCAACCGACGCGCTTGGTTAGAGCCCTGTTGCTCGGACATCAATAAACCTTGTCGACACCCCCTGGAGTGACGTGACAATTGGTGGAGGTGCTGGGTAGCCCCTCACGGATGTTTCAGACCCCTCCTGGAAGCGGCACCACAAGCCCAGTTCGAGTCCACACTCCCGTTCATCTAACAAGCCGCAGGATCAGGGGATTGCCACCCGAAGCTGACCCTACAGTTCACACCAGTATGATGAGCACGTCCGTTCAAACCACTTTAACAGGAACGGGAAACCCCCCGGTGACTCGGTACACCCTCGAAAATCCACAGGTTCGGACACCGTTTCATGGCACCGAGCTCGAAGACGTCGAGGACTGGTTGGTCGACTTCGAACGCGAGGCTGCTTTGAACGACTGGAACGACGCGGCCAAACTACGGCGCGTGTACTTCTATTTGGAGGATGGAGCATGTACCTGGTACATGAATCACGAGGAACAGATGACATCGTGGCCCGAATTCCGCCGCCGGCTGTTGGACACTTACAGAAGTGCTGATCGCCACGAACGAGCGGAGCGAGCGATCCAGGCCCGCATCCAGATGCCCAACGAAACTGTCACGACCTATGTGGAAGATATGACGGGCTTGTTCCGACAGGCCGATCCAAGTATAACAGAAGAAAAGAAGTTGCGTCACCTGATGCGGGGAGTTAAGGAGCAGCTTTTCGCTGGCCTTGTACGGAGCCCTCCGAGCACGGTCGCCGAGTTTTTGTCTGAAGCCGTCACGATGGAAAAGATGCTTCAGCATCGATCCACCCTCTATGAGCGGCAAGTGAGCACTGCTCAAGTTCTCACGACTTTTGGGAACAACGCCGAGTGTCTTCGCGACCTTATCCGCTCTATAGTACGCGAGGAGCTGCAAAAGGCTGCCACACCACCACTACCTACGGTGAGTTCTATTGCAAGTATCGTCAAGGACGAGCTGCATCATGCCCTGCGTGACCCTGTGAGTCTGGATAACGCCACACCCGCCCCGGCTGACTACCACCGTGCGACTTATGCGGAAGCCTTGAAGCGCCCAGCTTCCTCTTCCCCGCTGTTTGTTCAGGCACCTCATACAGTTTCACTTCAGTCGGCGCAGCCTCTACGGTACTACGAGAACACACGCACGCCCCCACCCCTCGTTTACGCCAACCCTGTGCATCTTGCGGAAAAACCAGCACACTACCTTGACGACAGACGTGCTTCGCCTCGGAAATCTGATGTTTGGCGCACTCCTGATCGCCGACCTTTGTGCTTCCACTGCGGTGAAGCGGACCATTCGTACCGCCAGTGTCCATACCGGCGCCTCGGGCTGCGCGGCTTTTCAGTATATTCAGCGCCTCCTCGGTATGGCCAGCGACCCCGGGACATTGAGGATTACCTGGCTCAACAGCGCATGCCACCGCCTTCTGGACGGCAGCCGCGCTCACCGTCGCCGAGGCGCTTTTCATCTTCGCCACAGCGCCATGCTGGCGCACGGTCCCCCAGTCCCCGCCGGGAAAACTAACGCAAGCGACCCTTGGAGGCGAGGTCGCTGGCAGTCGACGCGCTGAAGACCTCCGATCAACGCTAACAGTAAAGGGTGTGGATTCGACGGAGCGATATGTGCGGCTTTCTCTGGATATACCGGTGCTAATAGACGGCTATGCAGTAGGTGCTTTAGTTGATACCGGGGCTGACTATTCTATACTAAGCGGGAAAATGACCAGACTACTAAAGAAGGTAATCACGCCCTGGCATGGCTCTGTGATTCGAACGGCTGGTGGCCACACCATCTCTCCGCTTGGAACCTGCACGAGTAGAGTTCGGGTCTGCGGGTATACTTTTGTAGCAAGTTTCCTTGTGCTCCGTGAATGTTCACGCGACGTTATTCTTGGTGTTGACTTCCTGCAGGAGTATGGAGCTGTCATTGACCTTCAAGAGAATCGCATCACCTTCTCAGCCGACCGAGCAATCGACAAGCAGGACGACCAACAACGTGCCGACATTCTTCGTGTTTCTGCTGAAAGTATAACGCTTCCTCCAAGAGCCAGTGTTATTGTCGACGTCACATGCTCTGCATTGCGAAATGGTGAAGCGATTGCAGAAAGCAATTTTGAACACTTGCTGACTCAAGGTGTTTGTGTGGCTAGGAGTATCATACAGCAACGTGATGGCCGATCTCAACTGCTCGTTACAAATTTCAGCAACAAACACCGACACCTTTTCCGTGGCACTTCGTTAGCGGTTGCAGATGAATTAGGTACCGTTCCCATCTGCTTCTCGTCGGACGCAGTGGAGGCCGCCGATACGTCTCTACACAATATCGATATTAATTCTAACCTCACACCAAAAAACCAGACAGCACTGCGAAAACTCTTGCTTGAATTCAAGTCATGCTTCGCTGCTTCCTCTAAGGTGCGCCAGACTTCGATCACTAGGCACAGAATCATCCCTTACGACGACGCCCGCCCAATACACCAACAGCTTTACCGTGTGTCAGCGAAGGAACGAGAAGCCATTTGTACGCAAGTTCGAGAAATGCTTGACGACGGCATCATCGAGCCTTCCAACAGTGCTTGGTCCTCCCCGGTCGTCCTAGTCAAGAAGAAAGACGGAACTCTACGTTTTTGCGTCGATTACCGGAAGCTGAACAGCGTGACTAAAAAGGACGTGTACCCGCTGCCACGCATCGACGACTCGTTAGACAGATTACGCCGCGCCCACTATTTTTCCTCTTTGGATTTAAAAAGCGGGTACTGGCAGATCGAGGTTGACGAGCGAGATCGCGAGAAAACGGCCTTTGTTACCCCTGATGGCCTGTATGAATTTCGAGTACTTCCTTTTGGTTTGTGCTCAGCGCCCGCAACCTTCCAGCGAATGATGGACACTGTGCTTACTGGTCTGAAGTGGCAAACTTGTCTCGTATACCTTGATGATGTTGTCGTTTTTTCTGAAACCTTCCAGCAACATCTTGACCGCCTCAGGAGTGTGCTACAGGCTATTCAATCAGCAAATCTTACACTCAAACCGCAGAAGTGTCACTTTGGTTATGAAGAGCTCAAATTCCTTGGCCATGTAGTCAACGCGAAAGGAGTCCAACCCGACCCCGACAAACTTGCCACTGTAGCCGCGTTTCCGCATCCTACAGCCAAAAGACTGTTCGGCGCTTTCTGGGCTTGTGCGCCTACTATCGACGATTTATTAGAGGGTTTTCGAAGATAGCGGAGCCCTTGACTCGCCTTACACGCGACGACACACCGTTCGTATGGGCTACCGAACAACAGGCTGCTTTTGCCGAGCTACGACAGCGGATGCAGTCAGCCCCTGTTCTTGCGCATTTTGACAATGATGCTGACACAGAGGCGCACACTGACGCCAGTAACATCGGCCTCGGCGCAGTGCTCGTCCAGCATCAACACGGCAAAGAACGAGTCATTGCCTATGCCAGCCGCTCACTGCCCCGTACCGAGGTGAATTACACGACCACAGAGAAAGAGTGTCTCGCAGTAGTGTGGGCGATCACCAAGTTTCACCCGTACCTCTATGGTCGTCCATTTAAAGTGGTGACGGACCACCATGCCCTCTGCTGGTTGGAAAACATTCGTGATCCCTCTGGACGACTGGCCCGATGGAGCTTGCGTCTACAGGAATTTGATGTTACCATCGTATATAAGTCTGGACGGAAGCATGAAGACGCTGATACGCTGTCGCGTGCACCCATACCTTCAGTCAATCAAGAAGAAGACGACTATGACGGTTTCCTGGGCGCCCTTAGCTCATCTGACTTGAGCAGACGCCAGCAAGAGGATGAAGAGATTCGACCGTTCATCGACTATCTGGAGGGTCATAGCGCCGTTATACCTCGCCATCTATTTCGTGTCATGACGTCTTTCTGCCTCCGAGGTAATGTCCTGTACAAAAAAAACGCCCGTTCTACGAGCCGCGCTTACCTCCTCGTCGTTCCGAAGGACATGCGGGACGAAGTCCTCTCCGCGTGCCATGACGAGCCCACATCTGGTCATCTAGGTTACTCGCGAACGCTCGCCAGAGTAAGTGAGGCGTACTACTGGCCCGGACTTTCGGCAAGCGTGAAGCAGTACGTTAAAAGCTGTCGTGAATGCCAGCGTCGAAAGTCACCACCAAGCAAGCCGGCTGGATTACTTCAGCCAATTGATCCACCCCACAAGCCATTTGACCAAGTCGGCATGGACATTCTCGGCCCATTTCCTTTATCGTCCGACGGCAACAAATGGGTCATTGTTGCAACTGACTATTTGACCCGCTATGCTGAGACACAGGCGATACCACGAGCCACGGCTTCTGAGGTAGCACAGTTCTTCATGTGCCACATTGTTCTGCGCCACGGTGCTCCATCTACAGTGATAACCGACAGAGGAACAGCGTTCACTGCACAGCTTATTGCTGAAGTTTTTCGGCTAAGTAACACTAGGCATCGAACGACGACTGCTTACTATCCGCAGAGCAACGGCTTAACCGAGCGACTAAATAAGACAGTCACAAACATGAGCTCCATGTACATCGACGTCCAACACAAAACATGGGATCGCATTTTGCCTTATGTGACGTTCGCTTATAACACCGCCGTTCAAGAAACAACCCGATTTACACCGTTTCGCCTTCTCTACGGCCGCGAAGTTCAGACGATGCTGGATTCGATGCTTCCTTATGAAGGCGCTGATCGATTAACAACTGACGCAGAAGAATTTGCAGAGCGTGCCGAGGAAACTCGCCAGCTCGCCCGGCAACACATTGGTCAGCAGCAACAGGTCGATGCACGACGTTACAATATGCGTCACAATGACGTATCTTACAGTCCGGGGGACCAAGTTTGGGTTTGGACCCCTGTTCGACGCCGTGGCCTCTCCGAAAAGTTGCTCAGCAGATACTTCGGTCCGTATAAAGAAATACGCCGCGTGAGCGACGTAAACTACGAAGCGGTTCCGGACGCTACGTCGTCACGATGGGCACAACGAAAACAACTGACCTCTGACATAGTTCACGTGGTGCACATGAAGTCCTATTTTGCGCGTTCCTAAAAGACCACTTTTCCTGTGTTTTTTTTATTTGGGTTCTGACAATTGCCTCATCATTGGTGAACTTATCGCGTCTAACATTTGAATATTGGTGCCCTTTTTCATTGTTTAACCTACTTTGTTTTGGTTTTTTTTTCAATAACTTTACAGCATCGGGACGATGCTCTTTCTTTTTTTTTGTTGAGGAGGAATATTGCCACCTACTTCTAGTAGTGGGTCGTATGCCAAGGTGAAGGCTCACACCACAGAGAAGAAAGAAGTGCGCGTGGACCCCCGCTCTGGCAAACAAGCCCAACCGACGCGCTTGGTTAGAACCCTGTTGCTCGGACATCAATAAACCTTGTCGACACCCCCTGGAGCGACGTGACAATATTGTACACCGGATGAGTACTGCTTACCACCCTCAGACGAATGGCCTGACTGAGCGGTTTAATCGGACCCTGGGTGACATGCTCGCGACGCATGTGGCATCTGACCAAACGAACTGGGACCTGGTTCTTCCTTTTGCGACCTACGCGTACAACACCGCTACTCAAGTCACCACCGGCTTTTCCCCATTCTACCTTCTATACGGACGTCAACCATCGCACACAATTGACACTTTGCTGCCATACGCACCAGATGTATCTGAGTGCACGACCGTGTCTGAAGCCGCCCGTCACGCCGAAGAATGCCGCCAACTAGCGAAGCAGTTTACTACGGCTGACCAGCAACGCCAGAAAAAGGCCCGTGATGACGACCACCCTCCTGCCGCCAAGTTCGTCCCTGGAACCCTTGTATGGCTGTATGTACCACCCTGTGCACCTGGTTTGTCTACCAAGCTACTTTCAAATTACCATGGTCCATACCGCGTGGTAGAGCGCACATCGCCCGTCAATTACGCCATTGAACCGCTTACGCCTCCCGGTGACCGTCGTCGGCGTGGACACGATATTGTTCACGTGGACCGCTTGAAGCCGTACTTCGACCCGCTCTTTCCCACTTGTCAGATCGCCAGGATGGCTTGATCTTTCTCGACGGGGGCAATTATAATGAAGGAATGATGACAACAAGAGGGAACAGCAAGCATCATCGCAGAGTAAGGCACCACGAGATCGGCGCTCGAGCTCCTTCATCTTCCTCGTCCTGTCACTATCTCCAATCTCCCACCTGCCCGTTTGGTTCGCCCAATAAACCTCTTTACACAAGTAAACCTTTCTTCGAGAACTAAACAGTGTGTTTACAGTCGCACACTGTCACGGGCGCGATATATCCTTGGAAATGGTTGAGCTGGTAGGGTGGTGCTGTGTAAGTAAGGAAAAGCATTCGCACGAAGTGAACAATAACTGTATTTTACAAACAATTTCCCACATTTGCTTCAGTCTCATAAAAAATAAAGCAGTACTTATTTGAGCAAGGCTTGTTTTAGTTACCAAGCTTCAAAGAGTAAACTCTTACGCATCATGTAGATACGCGATATCATAGCTAAGCTTCACAGTATGAGCCGGCAAGTCAACAGCCTTTTTCGCCTTGCCAAAGCAATAGCCAGGTGCACTGAGCTTAGAATATGCAGTTTATAAGGATGAAAAATACTTTGATTCATCGCAAACTTCAAGGTTGCTGATTTAGGAATGTTGGTAGGTCATGAAAAAACTCAGAACATCGCAGCAGCCTTCGCAAGTTCTTGCTTGTTGCGCTGTTCTACTATGGATGTTTCCACTCACCAGTGTCATCGGTGTCCGCTTTCTCTTGTTCTGAACAGGAGGACAACCGGCCATACTGCATTTTGGCAGCGTTAGTGCAGAACCTGTGACATATATAAACGAGATAAATAAATAAGTGTAACGCAGCTATGAGAACTCATTTCACTCGACATATTTCACACCCCCGCCGAGTGACATGTGGCACTAGCTGTCGCACAGTCAGACGATGCCGCGGGAATGAGACCTTCTCGTCGCAAATTAAAAATTCTGACACACAATAAAACGCCAATTTTATTAAAAATCAAGTAAGTAATTGAAAATAATTACAACTGCACATAAAAACTTCGACTACCTTCCGCTAAAGGAAATCATGTGAAGATGCAAAGCAGTGAGCGCTAACGCTTACACTGGCGGCGACGTTGACGCTGGCGCTCACCAAGTGAAAGAAAAGTACAGAAGCCCTTGCCTGAATTCTGGACGCGCGATCAAGTGCCTACAATTAGAGGGTGGCCAGTGAACGCAAGCCGTCGGTTTTTTACACGCAGACGTTCTCTGCATCGGACTTGCGAGGGGAGACAGGGCGAAAGAGCGACTGTTTGCGGGTGTCTTTCTGGGCTGGCAGGAGACGCGAGCATGCGCAGGGAGGGTGTACGAAGAGACAGCGCTACACAGGCTAATCACAGAGCTGCTTCGTATCTAAAAGTACTAATTTTCTTGCATTTATAGACAGCAATAAGAACTTGAAAATACTGTCGGTTCTTTTTAGAGGAAACAGTCGCAAAGTTTTCATTGATACAGTTGCCGGCCTTAATGTCGTCCGTAATGCCACTTTAGTGGACTATAATGTTTCTTCAAACTCCCTAGCACAAATATAGGCCGCTCTGCAATAAATGAAAAAAAAATTGAACGTAATATTCAAGTCAGCACACCGTAAATAGTGATACATGTATGAAGACCCCACGACGCGTGCCCTGGAAAAAGCGACCAAAGAAGTTGGACTAGTTTGGTTAAAGAGCGAAAAAACTTTCTACCTAATAGCTGTTAAACTAGAACATTAGTTTATTACATCTCATACTTGACAGGTGTTAGGTGCTACTGCCCTCAGCAAGCCTACACCGCGCCACGCATTATGGCTTGATTACCACTTCAAGCTGTACCAGCGAGTTAAACAGTAATATTTTGCTTATACACATACAATAAGAAGTTAAAAACACCATCAACCACTTTCTTTTAGCAAAGTACAGAATAATCACGAAGTTCACAGCAAATAAAAAAGAACCATGGACTTAATTTCTTTCTTCTCCAGCAGCTTCTACACTAGCTAAGGTGGTAAGGTGTTTGAGGTTCAGAATAGGACCCCTCGATGACTCGAGTGCTCGGTAGCAGTGCGAAAGAAGAGCCGCAGTCCGGTGAAGAGACGTTTTATTGCAGCACCAGGCGTCTGCCCGAGTCCAAGCTCGAACCTCCGTTCCCCATTTCACCCTTAAACACACTCTTTTCAACCCTCGGTTGAACAAAGGGCCTCCACACAAGCCAATCACACGTGTCCATGGGCTCACATTTCCACAACGAATCACAGAAACACTTTCATAACTAGCACTGCATTGGTAAAAACTACGTCACGAAATGCAACATGAGAGGAGATATGTTCTCAGCATGTCACACCCTATCCCATGTCAGGCCGTGCTGGCTTCCGTCGGCTGACCACCGTTGGTAGCCGTTCTCACGCTGGAGCTCCTTCAGATCTCTCAGTAAACGATGCTTCTGGAATCCTCCTAGTGAGTCCACCGTCAGTCCCTGTGCGCTAACCAGGTATGCACGCCGCAGCGAGGCATCCTAACAACACTCGGTAATGACGTACAGCGAGGGAGGATAAGCTCGTCTGCGTGCCGCCACCATGCCTCGCTCAGCCCAGTGGTCGCGTCCGTGCGTCATTCTCAATGGCACACGTGCATGCCAACAATCATTTAAACTCAGACGGCCGCGCTTGGCCTGCTTCTTGAAAGATGCCCATCCCGTTAAGCTCTCCCCTTTTTCGTCCTAAACAGGGGCGAATTTGACAGCTCTGCTCGTGAACCGTGTGAGCGAAGCAGAGTTGCGAGAACATTGCAGCCGATTGCTCGCCATAGGGTACGTTCTCCGGCTCACCACTGTAGCGAGCGAGGAGTAGAGAGACGTGAGACGACGTCGTAGGTGGCCGACAGGGCCGTGTCGATGTAGCCAAGGTGCGAAGTGGAGGCGGAGCCGACACGCCAGGCGTTCTGTTCTCGGACAGCTCGAGCTAGAATCAGCTGCGCGAGAGGAGAGTGTAAGGCGCGGCGTGGGGATCAGAAAATGATGATGATGATGATGATGGCACCACGATATTGTTGAACGTGTGTTGGCTGTAATCTATCTGTGAGAGATGAGTTAGAATAACTTCTTCGGTTGCGTTATCAAAGGCCCCCATCATATTCAAAGCGAGCACAGTTTTGTCATTTTGGGCATGCTCGACCGGGTTCGGGATCTCACGATCGAGCTCAAGCAAGACATCCTGAGCAGAGCTGTGTGAATGAAACCCGAACATGATGTCTCCAAATAGATTTTTTGGTTTCCAGAAACTAGGACCACCTTTCGCGCACCATTGTCTCCACTAATATTATTTCCAACACAAAACGTAAGGGAGATGGGGTGGAGGTTGTCTGTGCTAATAGCTTCACCGCTTTGGGTATGAAGGTGACCAGGGCGGCCTTCTACTCAATTGGGATGGGCGTTTTTCTG
This sequence comes from Rhipicephalus microplus, assembly GCF_043290135.1. Classification (NCBI taxonomy): domain Eukaryota; kingdom Metazoa; phylum Arthropoda; class Arachnida; order Ixodida; family Ixodidae; genus Rhipicephalus; species Rhipicephalus microplus. Next base: position 208,795,989 of record NC_134703.1, read on the forward strand.
ATCCGAATTGAGTTGATGTGTGCAAGAAGTATTGTGTAGGCCAAGTCGAGAAGGCTGGCGAGTAACTTTACTGTAATGTTGTCCCTTCCTGGTGCCGTTTTTTGCCTCATTTTTGCTAGAGCCGTCTTCAAGTCGTGTAACTGGAACAGTTGATCAAGCTTCACATATTTGTCACCTGCATTAGAGTACGCGCGCCCTCAGATGTCCTGCCTAGTGCATAGATATTGGTCTTGGAGTGTACGGGCAAGTTCTGCAGCAACTTGATCGAAGCTATGAAACGCCTCTTGAAGATGCTTGGTGTCTTTGTTAAGAGTTTGTGTAGGATCAACTTACGCACGAAAGAGGCACCAGGTACTACGGCGGACAAGTTGTCAAGCGGGCATGTTGCATGTTCGAGTTTGTGTAGGATTAACTAAGGCGCGGAAGAGGCGTCAGGTACTACGGCGGGACATTTGTCAAGCGGCCGTGTTGCATACTTTGCATCAGAAAAAAATTAAATATATACAGGTTGTTCATTGGCAACAGAAGTATTACAGCGCTGAATTACGTCAAGAAGTACAGAAATATTTTGAATAACGACACTTGAAAAGCAAGACGAAATCATTATGAGAAATACTTTGAATCCACCGTAAATCGTTTAAATGCACTTTGAGAAATACTTCGATCACAAGACTCTTCCAATGATGGCCGAAGACCACAGGAGGAGCTGGGTCACTCAGAATGGCCGTGAATATGCAGGCAAATCTTTTATTGATGCATTCAATGACTAACCAGTTATTAAAAACGAAAGAATAAACATATTTTCTAAAATAACATCAATACATCCTGTGATGATAACGGCATTAAAGTACGTCCAGTCAAGTATGTAATCGAAATTATATTTGATGTACTGGCATCACTGACTCCCAATATTGTTTCAGAAAAAAACCGCTCAACTGAATTGACCCTGTTTCATCGAAAAGAACACATACTAGAATGAAAAAAAATAAATTTTTCTAGGAATACTTGTGGACTACACCAAGTATAAACCACAAAATTGTTTTTTTTTTTCAGAAGGTAGAAATATACGGGATAGAGAATCATGCTTTGCTTCTCATTAAATGATATTTGTTGCCACAAACTTTATATGTTCAAATTGGTCAGTTTAAGTCGTCATTATGCCGCGTTGTCTGCGGTATACACCCCAAAGCGGCATTTTTGGACTGCTACTTTTAAAATGTATACTATATATATATATATATATATATATATATATATAAACCAAAATTAACGTTTTAATATATGCGGATGACAGCAGTACATTTGTTTCAAGTGAGAATCCCGTTGCCACTTAAGCGAATAGCCTATTGAAACAGCTATAAAATGGCCGGGTGAAAACGCGCTCACTGCCAAATGTGACAAAGTCTGAAGCTATCATTTTTCACCCAAGGATTGAAACTGCTATGATCTCCGCAAATATTATATACCGTTCAACTTCTCTTGAAGTAGTGTCGCCTTTTAAATCACTTGGGATATACTTCTCATAAAATATGCAGTGCGATGACCACGTTAACCAAATCCTTTTAAAAGCATCCCGCGGCGCTGGACTTTTTAAGCGCCACAGGGACCTGCTGGCCCAAAAAGTAAAATTAATGTCGTATAATTCCCTGCTTTGCTCTTACTTAAATCACTTTGCACCTATATGGGCCACAACCACAAAATCAAATATACAAAGAGTATCAGTTGTGCAGAAACGGCTAGTAAGGATAGTGTACAGATTGCCTTGAGGACATACAACAATAGATCTTTTTGTGCAACGTGACATCCTGATTATCTTTAACTTGCACCACTATAGACTACTACGAAGGTACAAAGTAGATTAAAAAATACCAGGGCCATACCCTGGTATTAGACCATAAAGACCCTTTTCAAGCAGCATTGCGCGGAAATTTACAGTTGGCGCTGGTTTGCGCACTTGACACCGGTTTCCCACCACTGGTGTAGAGGATGTTATCAAAGGTAATGCATTGTCAAGAAAGGAAAATGGACGAAAAGATAACTTCCCGTGGGCAGGGACCAAACCTGCGACGTTTGAATATTGTATCCGACGCTCTACCAACTGAGCTACTATACGAAGGCTGTCCCCCCGTCCTCTTTATGGTACGTGCATTCAACGTGGGAGCATCAGTCAGCACCACCAATACCCCTGACAGCAAGCGTGGAACACTCTTTATCTGCCTGTTTGCATTACGTTGATTGATATGTGGGGTTTAACGTCCCAAAACCACTATATGATTATGAGAGACGCCGTAGTGGAGGGCTCCGTAAATTTCGACCACCTGGGGTTCTTTAACGTGCGTTTGCATTACGTAGCACGTGAGCTTATTACCACCTGGCCAATAATCCCTCGCATACCACCTGAAGGCCTCCAATCAGCCAGAACGAGGCCCTCACTGTGAATGAAGAGAATAGGGGTAATCTTAATGATCGGTTTTGTTTTGTTGTTGGACTCAATACTATAAGAACTTACAGACAACGGTGCCAAGAGAAGTATAGTGGGCGTTTTTAGAAGTGGTTGATGAGCTGCCAGCTCGTAATAAAGTCACGTGCTGCGTGACGGCAAAACAAGCAATACAAAAGTGTTCCAGAAACACCGCGGTGGCAACTGGTGGCGCTGACTGACACTCCCACGTTTAAACGCACATACATACCATAAAAAGCGGGCGGGACGACAACCACCACTGTAGCTCGAGATCTCAGTTGTAGAGTATCGGACGCGTTATTCGAAGGTTGTAGGTTCGAATCCTGCCAGTGGAAAGTAATGTTTTCCTTCACTCTTTTTTTCGGCAAATTGACATTACTAAGAATCTTTATCTGTTAGTTCTTATTAACATTGTCTTTAACTATGCAACACAAGCTCTCGAGGCCATCTCAGATTGCATCTGATTCTTTAGTTTCAACTTGCATAATCTTGCTCTCATTTTACTCTATTTGTTATGCTGCCTTCTGCAGCCTTATCATGTTTCATTGTTAGAATTTTTTCCCTTACATTGTGAGTTACCTCTTTATTCGGCCCCTATACGCTCGGCCTTTCGACCGCAGTATGCTGTAAATACAATTTATAAATAAAAAATCATCCACTCGTTACCCCGACTGAAATGAGCGACCCTTGAAGTAGAAGAGATGATGAAATCGCACCCATAAAACGTTAGAAAGCGACATCCCACACAGGAGCCCACGTTATGAGAAAAGTGCCTAAACTAATACAATGAGCCCACGTTATGAGAAAAGTGCCTAAACTAATACAATGTGATTGATCGGGTTTACATAATGTGCGTAGCGCAACAAACGTACGTCACACCAAAGAGGCACTGAACTTTCATTCACGAAGCTTCCGTCATTTTTCGTCAAAAAACCCAGGGGACACGTGAGGGGATGGAGGCATACCACATCATTAAACATGGGTGCATCTGAGGCACTACTAGGTAAGGAAATACAATTGTTAAAAAATGCATAGGTATGCGCCTGGTGCATCAAGGTTTCTTGCAAAGAGACACATCACCCATTCTGGTGCACATTCAGATAGTAGAATGTGCAGCAGTATATATTTTTATCAGGCCGAGTTTTGCCATGGTTACTTTGTTTTCTTGCGTGTGGTTTCTGCATTTGAAAACCAGTTAAAGTTCAGCACCTGTGCTGTGCAGTTCTCTCATATTATAAATATTATATTTAAATATTATTTGTTGCACATATGCTCACCATAGATGTGCTATCTTGAAGTTCTGATGGGTTTTAGCGTCTCAAAACCACTGCCATACTTACCCAATTCCAGCGTGCCCCCAAATCCGATATGCACCTGAGTTATATGACCCAAAAAGAAAAAGTACATCTATTTGGAAGTTTAAACATCTGCACCCAAATTTAATGCCCGTGCTAATTTAAAGTCAATTTTTCAAAAAAATGGATGCGTTGCATTTGGGTTAAAAATTGGAAAACCCTTATAACCTTCGGCTTTATCAGTTGAACGCGATAGCAATATCCTGTGCGTAGTCCGTACTTCTACCACTTAGTGCATACTTTTTTATTGTAAGATGTTTCAGAAGAAGCTTGGATGGTTGATAACTACATTGTAGTTTATAAAGTTAAAAGTGGTTTTTGTCAGCAATGCTTTCGCATATGGCTGCTCTCTGTAAAATTGGCAGAATGCTTGAAAGCACAAGCAATTATGCGAGTGAATCTTTTCTTGAACTTGCTATGCACCCAGAATGCGGTCTTAAGGGAATATGTGCAGTAACGTGTGTGCATTTCGTAATAGGTGACCAGCTTTAAATCATGAAGTCATTATGACAATCTCATTTCCCGATACTCGATCGCAATGTACCTCGTAATATACTGCGATATTACATGTTGCATTGTGAAGCCTGTACACAGCATGGGTGTGCTTGTAGAGCATGAACGTAACTTCGACTGCGTTTATAACCAGAAGAAGTTACCTTAAATGTATTTTGAAGCAGACGCGTGGAAGAACACCTGCTTTTCATGCAAAGCGCGTAGTTCGATCCTCACTCGTACCCGAAACGTTTTATTATTTATTATATTTGCTACTTTCTCGATTTCTGGTCACGAACAAGATGATCTTTCGTTGACAACCGCGACGCCGACAGCGGAATTTCCGCGAACCGAGCTCTTTAATCCTATCGCGTGAATATGGCATATAATTAAGAAAGACTCCGTAGGGAACGGCTCCGTAAATTTCAATCAGCAGCGGTTCTTTAACGTGCACCCAAATCTAAGCGCACGGGTCCCAAGCATTTTCGCCTCCTTGAAAATTGAATATCTTGAACATCGGGTGAGCAGTGAAGCACTATAGACCACCATGACGGGATACAGCAAACAAAAAGACAGCGATCGAGAGAGAAAGGAGTGTGAAAGGCTTCAGTCGCGGGGTCTGTCAACGATGAAGGCAGCGCACCATGGCACGTCAGCTTTTCTTTTGTCGGAAGGCACATCGCGGTTGAGCCACGCGAGGGTGACCTTTTCTCGCGGTCCTCCAATTTCCGTGCTTGACAGCGGCTAACAGCCGTGTCGCCCCACCACGAACGGTTTTGTTCAGTCCAGCTGTTCGTGAACACTCTGCTGTGTGGCGAACCACACCAACTTTTTTAAAGCGTTGCAGCTCCTCTATCTGCGAACTATACTTCAACATACATTCCTTTTCGAGCATTTTCGGCATTACCTTCTCATATGCGCGCCGTACGAAGGAATTTTCACGATTGGGATTTTCTTCTCCCGAGACCTAAGTAATCATCTAGATCATCCTGTCAGTACGTGTTCAATCGCGTCACAGGTTAGTCTGATATGTCCAGTAAACTTCAAGTGTTTTATATAATATTCTCTCAGCTGGGCAGGATGTTAAAGACAGCCAGTGTAATTACATATACTCCACGCATCCCGCATGCATAAAACTATTCCCTGCCTTTGGGTCAGATCAGTGAAAAAATACTATTGGGAGGACTTGAGAAGCGAGTTCCACATGGTTGCATGCATTTCGCTGTGGGCTGCCGCTGTCATATCTCCCTAAGTACAAATAACACTTGTTAGGAGTTAACGTAAAAAAAAAACGACATGCTTACGAAAGGCGCCATAGCGGACGGCTCCGTAAGTTTTCACCTCGTGTGGTTGGTTGACGCACACATGGACGATTTTCACCGACATCAAAAATGCTGGCGCACAGGCCGCAAGTCCATTTCGCGACCTGTGGGTCAGCAGTCGAGAACAACTAGACGAACGTGGCCGGTTTGCGTGTCTCCTATGTGGAATTAGTGGAAGCTAAACATCGAAGTTGAAGAAAGATGGCTGAAGTAAGTTTTATATGTAACGCAACCTGAATATCATGGAAAACAGGTATCCCTGAGGTAGCCGTGGACAGCTTACTCGGTGCTGAAATTCGAGATCACAGGGAGGAGTACATGAATGACCATTCATCAAATGGTCGGTCGGCGTAGTATCCCAGTGCATTCTCGTGTCACTCCAATCGGCGGAAAGGATCACGTGAACTGAACGGCGGCGGCCACAAGGGCCAAACGCTGAAGCGTTACTTCAACTTTTCTGCTGCTGCTGCGGCCGGCCTTTTTCCGGTCCCGGGATTGCGCTGCGCCCGCAACCGGCTGCTTTCTTTGCGAAATTAAAACAAGTGACCGTTCAGAGACATCTAAAGGGGACAGGGTGAGATTCTGCAGAGCACACATCAATAGTGAGTGAAAAGAGCGGTGCAGAACAACTCTCAACGTGAAACTTGCCATAGTGAAGGATGTCATTTGGTCAATGACTCAATGAGCGATGGCGTAATGGTGATAATACAAACGTCAGTTCCTCGCGAGGAAACAAACAACGTTTCGAAGTAACATTGCACGAATAACGAGTTTCACTACAGATAGTTGAATCGACCAGTCATGGCTAAGCTTGTCACGTAGTTCTTTTTTTTTTTCAAGCAGTGCGACATCTTTTTCGATAACGCACCTCGCGGCAGAGTGCTCGATTGGGCTGGTTGATGATTCGTGATGTTAGAGCTTTACAGCACAGAAAAAAAAACAGCGACGATAGGATAAAGGACTATGTTAGAGATGCCGTTGCACTAACCGCTTTTCGCGTTTCCATCTGCCCCGTACAGACTGCCTTTGTGAGAGGACAAGTTTTACCGAGCGACAAAGAAGCAAGGATGTCAAACTTTTGCTAAACTGAGGCCTCCGCTAACAAGGCGCAGATTTTGCGCAAGCATTCGCGACTGACATTGATGCTACAACAGCAAGTACGGGTGAAAAAAACTTATCGAAATGCTTAAGGTTTGCTGAGCTTGGGTGTTCCCTAGCTTTTATTCTGCGCGAGTGAGTTTTCAGGCGCAACGAAGCGCGTCAAAAAGGCAGCATCTACCAACATGCCTCTCGCTGCGGGGTGACTGATGAGCGCGTAACCAGTGCCAGCTGCACCAAGCCACGCGTGGAACAACGCGCGAAATGTTTGGTAGACGTGTATCGACGCACCAAGTGTCGCCGCTGATAAATGACGCTTCTAATAGCCGATTTCGGTGACGCCGTTGTACGCCGTATACCCGCTGCGGCTGATGCATGGCGCATATCATGTCGAACCCAAAATTTATATTCGGAAGTCTGTGCCAAAGAGCCACGCCAATGTTTTTTGTGATGGTTGTTATTCTTCAAAACAAAATCGACACCGTAAGTTTACTGCCGCGTCCACGTCTGCGTATAGTGGGCGAGCAGGCAGGCGGCCATGCTCTGCGGGGCGACGCCTTGTGGCAGTTGCGTACTCTGACGTGGTGTCCCCAGTATAGAGCTTCCTATATGTACACTAGAAATAACTCAGGTCCTAGTGTCTATAGGAGCTGCAACGCTTCAGCGAGCATGGAAATTATGCGTAGTACATGGATTCTTTACATTACGCTCCGTGCCCGCCGCGGTGGTCTAGTGGCTAAGGTACTCGGCTGCTGACCCGCAGGGCGCGGGTTCGAATCCCTGCTGCGGCGGCTGCATTTCCGATGGAGGCGGAAATGTTGTAGGCCCGTGTACTCAGATTTGGGTGCACGTTAAAGAACCCCAGGTGGTCGAAATTCCGGAGCCCTCCACTACGGCGTCTCTCATAATAATCAGTGGTTTTGGGACGTTAAACCCCACATATCAATCAATCAACATTACGCTCCGTTTGGCTTCGCATGCTGGAATCTACTTTTCACAAAAAAACATCAGCAATTGTTATCAGTTACGCTTCAGCACCATAATCTTTTAGGCTCAGTAAATGCAATCTGTTCACGAATTTCTAAACGGCTTATTTTTTTATTTGTAACAGAACCCAGACACTGCAATAAAGAACCACAAATGCGATTCGAGACGCGCAGGTACGAAAGCTAGTCAAACCCATTTATTACTCACAGTTCCCATGGTCGCTGATCTATTGCAGCGCCCGAGTTCCTTCTATTTGATAGTTGGAAATCCTATGGTTCTCAGAAGCATGCGCGGCTTATTACACACGCTGGCCTGCTTTGCACAGCGGACCTTTTTGGAAGGCGCGCTTGTTTAACGGAAGTTGATTGCCCCCTCAGTACACTTGATTACAATGAACTTCGTCTGATGACATACGCGTAACAAGGCACATATATTCAATCGAAATGCGTAGTTTTCTCAGTCGAAAGGAACTGGTAAAGGTACCTGCGAACGCAAATGTAAGAATGAAAGTGCTGTGCAGTGCTTCCTACCTTTACCGAAACAGAGTTCTTTAGTGCCGATGTGAAGCACTCCCAATGTTTCCTTTGGTTGGCGTGCAAGCACATCAGAGACTGATGTGACAGTGACCACTAGCATTAGTTTTAACACTAGTACACACATGTCACACTGCGGTCCACGATGTAAACACATGACAACCCCCGTTCATTTCACTACTTTAATGTTATGTGGCTTCAATCACAAAAAAAAACATTACACATGCATCACCTCAGAGCTATTGCCACGGCAGAATGTTTGGAAACCTGCATGTTTGTTTTATCTTGTTATGATAAGACTGCACGCACGACACCGGCAGTGGAGTTTATCGCAGAATTGGAATGAGTACTCGTGCCGAGGCCATTATACAAAATCCGACATGATTTAGCGATGAAGAACGCGCTCGGCGCTCGATCGTGTCACTGCGAGTGTGTGTCTAGCTTGTGTTTTGAAACCTTATAAATAAACAAATCATAGCAGACACGGCTGAAACAGGTACGAACGCTAAATTTGGTACTTCGGTGACCTAAAAACATTACGCCATCGGCCGCTAAATTGACCCACGTGCAGATGCGAAGCAGCGGGCGCTAGCGCTCACACTTGCGGCGGCGTTGACACTGGTGCTTATCGCAGCGTTGAGAGGGAGAGAAACCTGGGGAGCCGCAAAGCACTCTGTGATCACCCGGTGCTTGCTACGGAAACATGCCAATTGCTGCTAATGGGCAATGAGAGACAGAAGCCGCCGATGGGACTCTAAGACCCGCAGTACGCTTGCATTTAACGCACACGCTGCGGATTTTTAGGGGCAAAGCTCCTTATAAAGGCACCCGTTTGTCCCTCGTAGCCGTTGTAGTTTGTAAGAAGTATAACATTTTGACCCCCAAGGTGATGCCGGTGAGAGATTTCTTCTGTGCGTTGTTGAAAAATAAAAAAATAGTGCTCAATGTACATACCAATGGCTGCTAATGGGGAATGAGAGACAGGGGCATTCGGCTTTTAGTTAACGCGCACGCTGCGATCCCCATTACCAGCCATTGGCATGTACATTCAGCACTATCTGACAAGAGAAGGTTGCTACGTTATACTCGCCGGGTGTAACCTCCGTAGTTTTAGAAAGGTTTAGCGAGCGTTGAGCCGCAGTGCCATGAATACAGTGAACTAGTATATACTGCCACATGGTTTGCTTGGGTGAGATCGAAGAGTGAAAGAAGACAAAGACGATCTCTCTGAGCCGCTGCTTGAGTAGTCGACTAAAGAGCCCATTTTTTATCAAGTTTGTCGAGAGTAACGTGACAAGACTGGTGGAGTCGCTGGGTACAACGTCTCGCAATCCACCCGTTACCCAAGACCCCGTCCAGCAGCCGGAACACAAGCCCTGCACCCGTGGACACTCCTGTTCATAGAGTAAGCCGCCGCCAACGAGGCCTACCGCCTGAGACACCAAACACTGACGCAGCGACTATGACTTCGACACAAGATCCCATGCAAGCTCCGACACCTTCCACGCCGATCTACTGCACCATCCAGAACCCGCTCATGCCCAGCCCTTTCACGGAGAGCAGCATGAAGATGTTGACGACTGGCTGAGTGAGTTCGAACGTGTCGCAGCGATCAATTACTGGGATGATGCCGCGAAGCTCCGGAACGTGTACACGTGCCTAAAAGACGGTGCCTAGACGCGGTTTTTTAAAAGGGATGATGTTCTGACATCTTGGCGCGAGTTCCAGTGTCGCCTCCTGGAGACCTACAGGAGTCCCGACCGCCGCGAACGGGCGGAGCGTGCACTACAATCACACATCCAGATGCCCAACGAGACCGTCTCGATGTACGTCGAGGACATGACACGGCTTTTCAAGCGAGCGGATCCTGCTATGGCAGAAGAAAAAAAGTTGCGCCACCTCATGCGTGGTGTGAAGGAGCAACTTTTTGCTGGTTTGGTGCGTAGTCCCCACAAAAGAGTTGCGGAGTTCCTTACTGAAGCGGCAACAATGTAGCGAGTACTGCACCAACGGTCTGCCCAGTTTGACCGTCAAGTGAATGCTGCCTCAACTCCCGAAATTTTCGCCACCCCTGGGAGCAAGAGCCCCGAATGGATTCGCGAGATCATTCGATCTGTCGTCCGGGAAGAAATGGAAAAGATGTACGGGACAAGGCAAATCGATGTTCGTTCTATCACCAGTGTCATCCGCGACGAGGTCCAGCAGGTGCTGCACGCCCATCGTTTTCCGCCCACGTCGGTTGATCCGGAAACGGCTCCTGTGTCTACTGACAGGCGCCGTCGTACGTACGCAGAAGCCTTGCGATCTGCCACTCCTCTTTCGGGTCAAGGAGTCCCGATCCAGCCAGTGCCGCACGTCCCGATCCAGACAGTGCCGCACGTCCCGATCCAGACAATGCCATACGTCCCGATCCAGACAATGATGCCGTCAGTCGCGATTCAGTCAGCGCACGCTGATTTGGACATTGATAGTCGCCGTACACCGACGCGCAAGTCTGATCTCTGGCGTACGCCAGACAGACGACCCCTCTGCTATCATTGCGGTGAGGCTGGTCACATTTACCGCGAATGCCCGTACCGGCAACTTGGACTGCGTGGATTTTCCGTCAATTCCCCTCGTCCCCGAATTGGTCAAAGGCCAAGGGATATCGAAGAGTATCTCGCGCAACAGCGTGCACCCTTTACACGACGGCAATCGCGGTCACCATCTCCGAGGAGACCCGCAGCCACTGGGCCACGTTTCGGGGTGACGGCACGGGAACGCCCCCCGAGCCCTCGTCCGGAAAACTGAAGGCAGCGGCCTTCGGGGGCAAGGTCGCTGGGACTCAAAGTGCGGAAGACCTCCCATCGACGCTTGCACGCAACGCCGAAGGCATTTCGTCAGAGAATAATCGCAGTGCCGAAGAAACGCCGACATCCGCATCTCAACCTAGTTACCGCGTGTCACTCGACATACCTGTGCTGGTTGACGGTCTTCAGGTCAGTGCATTGGTAGACACTGGTGCAGACTATTCGATCATCAGCGGGAGGCTAGCGAAAGATCTCAGGAAAGTGATCACGCCGTGGAATGGAACGCGAATTCGAACAGCTGGAGGACACGTTGTAACACCGCTGGGTTGCTGTACCGCAAGAGTGAAAATTCGTGCGTCAACGTTTGTGCTCAGCTGCCTCGTTCTTCCCGACTGTTCGCGTCAGCTGATTATCGGCATGGACTTCCTTCGGGAATACGGTGCCATCATAAATCTCCGTGAGCGCATCGTGACCTTCTCGACTCAAGGCGCAACAGATCGAGACGCTGACAACTGCCGTAGACTTGCCCTGCGTGTTGCTGACGACAATGTGACGCTGCCACCTCGAGCAACTGTTCCCATCGAAGTCACTTGTGAAGACTTCCAAGACGGCGACGTGGTGGCTGAAAGCAACTTATCACTTCTGCTGCTCCAAGGTGTATGCGCCGCCCGAAGTGTTGTGCGCGTCCGTGACGGACAGTCAACGATACTAGCTACGAACTTCAATTACGAGCACCGGCATCTTTTCCGTGGAACCACCCTAGCTTATGGAGAACCTGTTGCCGACGTCACGGAGTGCTTCGCGTCCGAGGAAACGCATGAGGATGAGGAATTTCTAGACCACATCGACATTAATTCCACGCTGTCAGACGAGAGAAAGGCTGCACTTGATGACATTTTAAGGGAGTTTCGATCTTGCTTCGCCTCTTCTTCTAAAGTTCGTCGAACACACCTCACGAAGCATCGAATTATTACCGACGATGACGTCCGCCCCATCCGGCAGCAGTCTTATCGCGTTTCTGCCAAAGAACGCGAGGCTATTCAGACAAAAGTAAAAGAGATGCTCGATGACGGAATTATTCAACCATCCAGCAGCGCTTGGTCCTCGCCAGTCGTTCTAGTAAAGAAAAAAGACGGAACGCTGCGATTTTGTATTGACTACAGGAAGCTTAATAGCGTCACAAAAAAGGACGTCTACCAGCTTCCACGGGTCGACGACTCCCTCGACAGGTTACGACGTGCGAAGTACTTTTCGTCCATCGATCTAAAGAGTGGCTATTGGCAAATCGAAGTGGATGAACGAGACCGAGAAAAAACCGCGTTTGTGACTCCAGACGGGCTTTACGAATTCCGAGTTCTTCCCTTCGGCCTCTGTTCTGCACCAGCCACTTTTCAGAGGATGATGGACACAGTTCTCGCTGGCTTGAAGTGGCAAAGCTGCCTTGTCTACCTCGACGATGTGGTCATCTTTTCCGAGAGCTTTGAAGAACATCTGAAGCGTCTGAGAAAGGTTCTGGAAGCCATTCGCACAGCTGAATTCACGCTGAATCCCCAAAAATGCCATTTCGGCTATGAAGAGCTGAAATTTCTGGGACATGTCATTAGTGCAGATGGAGTGCGACCTGATCCAGACAAAACTGCTGCTGTCGCCGCCTTCCCTGTCCCATCAGACAAAAGAGCAGTACGCCGTTTCCTCGGCTTGTGCGCGTATTATCGCCCATTTATCGCCAACTTCTCTAAGATAGCTGAACCTCTTACGCGACTCACCCGGGATGACGTACCCTTTACTTGGGGCGCAGAACAAGATACAGCGTTCACAGAGTTACGACAGAGAATGCAAACAGCCCCTGTTATTGCCCATTTTGATGAGGACGCTGCTACAGAAATTCATACAGATGCCAGCAACGTCAGACTTGGCGCTGTCCTTGTACAACGACACGGCGGCGTTGAGCATGTGATAGCTTCCGCCAGTCGTACTCTTTCTCGAGCTGAGACCAACTATTCTACGTCTGAAAAAGAATGCCTCGCAGTCGTGTGGGCGACGACCAAATTTCGGCCTTACCTCTACGGTCGTCCCTTCAAAGTGGTGACTGACCACCACTCGCTCTGCTGGCTGGCAAATCTCAGAGATCCATCCGGCCGTCTCGCACGGTGGAGTTTGCGTTTGCAGGAGTTTGATATTACGATTGTGTACAGGTCAGGGCGCAAACAAGAAGACGCCGACGCGCTTTCTCGAGCACCTGTGGGGAACGCTGTCAGGGGCTCCGAAGATGAAGATGCCTTTCTCGGAGCAGTTAGTGACTCCGAATTTATGTCAAAGCAGCGGGCAGACGATGAATTACGCCCAGTCATTGATTCCCTGGAAGGCCGCAACTCTCAGGTCCCTCAACACATTGCTCGCGAACTGTCCTCTTTTTGTCTAAGAAGAGGCATTCTTTACAAGAAAAACGCCCGTGGTAGCGACAAAGCCTTCCTACTCGTTGTTTCTACCGACATGCGTGATGAAATCCTCCTGGCGTGCCACGACGAGCCCACGTCAGGACATTTGGGCTATTCGCGAACTCTCGCCCGAGTACGCCAACAGTATTACTGGCCGCGACTATCAGCTAGTGTACATCGATATGTGAAAGGCTGCCGTGAGTGCCAGCGCCGCAAGACTCCGACTCTGAGACCCGCGGGCCTGCTCCAGCCGATCGCACCACCACGGACACCGTTTGACCTCGTGGGAATGGACCTTCTCGGGCCCTTCCCTTTGTCGTCCTCTGGGAACAAATGGATTATAGTTGCGACAGATTATCTCACGCGTTACGCTGAAACAAAAGCGTTACCCCGTGGCACGGCCTCTGAAGTCGCGCAGTTCTTCGTGCACCAAATCGTCCTACGACATGGTGCCCCATCATGCGTGATTACGGACAGAGGGACCTCGTTTACAGCACGAATGATGGAGGACATTTTTAAACTGAGCTGCACAGGTCATCGAAAAACAACGGCTTATCATCCGCAATCCAATGGACTGACGACAGAGAGGCTTAACAAGACCATAGCGGACATGCTGCCAATGTACGTGGACGTACAACATAAAACCTGGGACGAGATTCTTCCATACATCACGTTTGCTTATAATACGGCAACGCAAGAAACAACGCGATTTCCGCCTTTCCGACTTGTTTACGAACGCAACGTGCGAACCATGCTCGATGCTATGCTTCCGTGCGACCAAAGCAATGAACTTGCTCAAGATGCTGAGCAATACACTCAATACGCCGAAGAAGCTCGTCAGCTAGCTCACATAAACACCAGTCACCAACAAGATGCAGACGCACGACGTTACAACCTCCGCCATCGAAATGTCACCTACCACCCTGGGGACCGAGTGTGGGTGTGGATCCCTGTCCGGCGACCAGGCTTATCCGAAAAACTCCTAAGCCGTTATTTTGGACCGTACAAGGTTCTTAGACGAATCACAGATCTTACATACGAAGTATTTCCGGACGGCGCAGCGTCTTCTCGTCGACAGCTTCGGCCCGAAACCGTGCATGTCCTTCGGCTGAAGCCCTACTTCACACAGTAGCCCTTGTGGTTTCACGTGCTACGACATGCCGTGACATTGCGTTGCTGCTGCTGTTTGTTTTCTCCTGTGTTTGTATGCCTTTTCTTTTTGCACTTGGCGGAAGCGTTGGTGAAACTTCATCATTTGCGCTGCGAGTAGTGGCACTCTCCCTCTTTTGGTTCTCTATATCTGCGTGTGTATACCTTCATTTTTTTTTTATTTACGAGCATCGAGTCGATGCTTTCAAAAGGGGGGGACTATTGCCACATGGTTTGCTTGGGTGAGATCGAAGAGTGAAAGAAGACAAAGACGATCTCTCTAAGCCGCTGCTTGAGTAGTCGACTAAACGAGCCCATTTTTTATCAAGTTTGTCGAGAGTAACGTGACAATACCAAGAATTCGAGGTGGTTAAAGGTGGGAAGTAGACCCGAAGCGGAAGCCGTAAGAAAGTCTGCGTGTGCCACCTCTCGTTTAGTCCTTGGAATGTCCGCAGTATGGCGGTGCTTCTATATGGGGAATATATGATGGCAAAATGCGAGATGGTGGTACTTGGAGGGTTGAATAGATGGACGAATGGACACACAGACAGATGCATGGATGGACGCATGAACGGACGCAGGGGCGGATGCATGGGCGAACGCAGGGACGGACGCACGAACAGACACACGCACGGATGGGCGGATGGACGCATTTACGGTCACACAGACGGACGCATGAACGGACGGATGCAAGAACGAATTGACGGACGAATGCTTCGCCCCACTCTCCATCATTCACTCCGTGAATATGCTGCCAATTTTTTTTTATTGTCCACCAACGCGCAAAAAAAATCTCCTACCGGCACTACCTTGGAGGTCAAGATCAAATGCCTATATAGGAGGGTGGCTACTGAACGGTGGTGCAGCGTGATGTGCAGGTTTTTTTCAATCAAGGAACTCGCTAGCAGACGCTGCCTGTGTGGGCGTTGCTAGGCGAGAGAGGGGAGACGGTAGGAGAGCACAGAGGCGGAGACGCGCTTGCGCAGTAAAGGTGCTGACGCCACACAAGGAATTCAGCTTGACATATAAGCTGCTTCGCATCTAAAATGTACACTCCACAAGTTCTTAAACACGCGTAAAACGGCTGGAGCCGCACAAGATGCCCGACTTCTGGCATCGCATGGCGCCATTAAGAGTTCATAATGCCGTCCGGCACAGCCACGTAATCCAGAGTGCCTAGACGTCGAAGCACACTGTATGGCCCGAAGAATCGCCGGAGAACATTTTGATGCGAAACAGCTGTTCGAGTAGCCTATTTAACGCTATCCATCCGTGTCTCCGTGCAATACGCCACACCGCGTTCCCCTCGCCGCAGGTGTTGGAACGGCGTCAAGTACGTCACGCAATCCTTACCATTGCGCTGTGACATCCCTCTCTCCCTCACCTCATACGCGCTCGCCACGTGTCACCTCTCGCTTCACCCTCTCCATCGCTTGCCTTGTTCGAGCACGCATCAAGTAAACGCACTCTTTTTGCTCACTTATCTCTGATGAAGAGGACGCCGAAAAGCGAAGCTCCTTCACCCGCCGAAACATTCGCCGATGCGATTCGGCCTAACCTGGCCGTCGCCAGCGTTGCGAGGGTTAGCAGAGCAGATAGTGTTCGCAAATGGCACCATCGCACCTGCAACACCGACGAGGGGCGAGCCAGGAGCCCGAACGCAATCGTCGGCAGTGGAAGACTAACGACGCCGACAAGGTGTGAGTCAAGCACGCCGATCGCATTCGAAAATGAAGACGGCCCTCGGGTAACGCCAACGAGACGCAAGCCAATGAAGCTGAACGGAAGCGCTGACAGTGGAAGGTTACCGCCGGCAAATCCTCGACGTCGCCGTCGCCGGCAACGTCGTCGAGAACGTCTCGAAAACGCCACGCGTCCACCGCCGAAGCGCCAACCCGCCAGCGCTGGGCTACGCTGGCCGCTGAGGAGGTGACCTAGAAGAAGGATCCGGAGTCTCTCGGGTACGCTCCTGCTCCGAGCGCGTAGTCGTGTGCGTCGGCGACTTCGCGATTCTCGCGCTGTACCTCACTCTCAAACTTCCGACGGACCAGGTCCAGTGCTTTCTGCAGGAGACGCTGACTAATTGCAACGAGGCGTGTCGACGCGCGCCTCTCACAGTCGCGAGGACTTCAACGTTGACGCGAGCGGAGGAGTAGGGAAATGGCTCGTCGATTACATGCTTGACGTGCACTCCTTTATGTACGTGTCGGCGTAACGGAAACTGCTCATCACTATAAGGGGAATGTGCATCGATCTGGTCTTTGGCAACTTCGACGTCGACTGTCTGCATGACCCTCTCTGTGTGCACTTCACCGATCCCAAGGCCGTGGTAATCAAAGTGAAACGCGCGCCAGCTCCGGTCCAACACTGGTGTCTACTCTAATGAAACAGCAATCTTACTCAAAAGATTTTACTCTTAACAGCAATCTTACTCTAAAGCAGTCTACTCTAAAGAAACAAACAAATCTTCCAGCGCCTACCGCAGCACCCGTGTTAGCGCACCTGTGCCTTTGATCCAGCGGCCATGCCCAAACGCGGTCGCCGGGCTGGTATTCCGCGAAGCGTCATCAAAGGTTGTAGTGAAGGCTGTCGATTCTTTTCTGGCCCTGGATACATAGATGGGCCATATGCCGGGCTTCTTCGACAAGCTGTAGTAGACAGTTACGTCGATTTTTCTTCCTCAGAGAAGTTCGGTAATAAGACGTCGAGAATCATTATCGGGCTCTGTCCGTAGACCCAAGTTGTATGGCATCGTGTGCGTCGTTACTCCTACGGCCGTGTTGTACGCAAACGTGACATAGGAAAGGATGGCATCCCACGTCTTGTGCTGGACGTCGACGTAAATGTACACTGTTTTCTCATAAACAGATCACAATTGATTACTCCAAACGGTCAAAGTTCTTCCTTCGACGACGTTCATTCATGCACTCCGCGAGGCTGCGTCTTAGGCCCACTGTTGTTTCTTATTTTAGGGGCGAAGGTTCTTAGGGTGTGGGTCTGTCCTTCCTCCGTTGTTGTCGTACGTAGCCACCGGTGGCACATACCCGCTCTAGAGTGGGTGTGCGCCACAGGGGATGTGAGATGGCGCTACTTGGAGTGTTCACTACATGGACGCACGGACGAACGCATGAACGAAAGCTCAGACAGACTAGCATACGAATGGACGGATGAGTGGGCACGCGGAGCGGGTATGTGCGACAGGGGATGCGAGATGCGACATGGTGGTAATGGTTTGTTCACTAGATGAACGGTCGGATGGATGGACAGATGGACGGACGCGCGGACGTACGGACGGATAGACGCACGAAGCGACCGACAGACGGATAAACGGATTCACGGATGAACGCACGTAGAGACGGACGGACGCTCAGACAGACGCACGGATGGACGCACGGATGGACGCACGGATGGACGCACGGATGGACGCACGGATGGACGCACGGATGGACGCACGGACGGTGGCGCGGATGATCGCGCGAACGGACAAAAGCAAGAACGAACGGACGGACGGATGGAAGCACGGACGGGCTGACGGACACTTCGCCCCACTAATCATCACTCACTCCGTGGTGTGCTGTGATTTTAATAATGACAGCTCATCAGTTGTACCATTTGATATTCGTTTCTTCTATACCAACCGGGGTGTTTTTGTGAAATTACTAGCGAATTTAATGTTAACATATTGCAGCCTGAGATTATCGCTATATCTAATTCGTGTGAAAAATGTCTAATGAGCCAGAACAATAAAAAGTACAGAAACTTGCGCGTACCCAGAACTCTCCCTACCCACTACTCCCTCAATGTACTCAGTGTATTTTATTGACTTTTACAAGTACCTTACAGTTCACACCACTACTAATCTAAACAGGCCACCACCCATCGAATACATTAGGACAGCTCACTGCATGCTTAGCTATTTACTACGCAACTTCTCTAACGATGCATGTGGCTTAAAATTGCTTCTTTGTAAGACACTGCATCATACGTTCTATGGTAGAACATTTTATAGCCTTGTGGGGCCCCAGCTATGTTACTCTGGTAACTTCCATTGAAATAGTCTCGAATAACACCATTAATTTTATACTGCCTAATTGTAACACAATCGCTAACATCTCAACTGTAACAACTTCCCTTGCACGCCGCTTTTTAATATCTTCTAGAAAAGTTTCCCGTTTAACACTACCACACAAGATTTATCGCCATTCCTTCCTGCGTGATCAACTACTTCTTCGATGATAGCGCGTATCACCATCACTTCATGAAAAAAATGGCAGCATATCCACGGGGTGATTGATGGAAAGAGGGGCGAAGCATCTGTTCGTCCATCCGTTCTTGCTTTCGTCCGTCCATGCGTCCGTCTGTGTGACCATCCGTGCGTCCATTCGCCCATCCATGCGTGCGTCTGTTCGTGCGTCCACACGTCTATCCATGCATCCGTCCTTGCGTTCGTACATGTATCAGCCCCTGCATCCGTCCATGCATCCATCCGTCCGTGCAGCCATCCGTGCGTCCGTTCGTTCATCTAGTTAACAAACCAAGTACCACCATCTCGCTTCTTTTCATCACATATTCCGCATATAGAAGCACCGCCATCCAACGGACATTCCAAGGACTAAACGAGAGGTGGCACACGTACACTTTCTTACGAATTGCGCTTCGCGTCTGCTTCCCACCTTTAACCACCTCGAGTTCATGGTATATACTAGTTCACTGTATTCATGGCACTGCGACCCAACGCTCGCTAAACCTTTCTAAAACCAAGGAGGTTACGCCCAGC
This sequence comes from Rhipicephalus microplus, assembly GCF_043290135.1. Classification (NCBI taxonomy): domain Eukaryota; kingdom Metazoa; phylum Arthropoda; class Arachnida; order Ixodida; family Ixodidae; genus Rhipicephalus; species Rhipicephalus microplus. The sequence goes on from NC_134703.1 coordinate 208,815,390, forward strand.
GAGTATAACGTAGCAACCCTTTCTTGTCAGATAGTGCTCAATGTTCATGGCATGGCTGCTAATTAAAAATGAGAGACAGGAGAATTCGGCTTTTAGTTAACGCGCACGCTGCGAATTTTTTATTGTTCAACAACGCACAGGACCAGCACCGCCTTGCAGGTCAAAGCGTAAAACATGTTACGCACTACTACGAGGGACGAACGGGGGCCACTTGAAGGAGCTTCGCCCCTAAAAAAAAAAGTTCCCTTTCACTCATTCTTGCCTCGTGCACCAAACGAGTAGAACCGATTTCAAAGTGACAATGTCAGTATTATTCATAATCACTAGTTCTGTGTTGTACTAGCTAACATTGTATTATGCTTAAGTACTTTTTACGACTTTAATGTATTCAGTGCCTTTTCTTCACAACCAACCTCCTCCGTGATGCCATTTGGTGGTGCAGGTTTCAAGTGCAATATATAACGCATTTCAGGAAGAATAAAATATCTAACTAATGTAGGACAGGATAGAATAAATATAAAACAAGAACAAATACCGCCTAACTAAATATCTAAAGTGAATAAATTTATCACACTATTCGGTCAGGATTTGGTAAAGTTGCATAGCAATGTTACATTCTATGAAAAAATACTCTATGAAAAATAAATTAAAATCAAAGAATTACACGGTAGTTGTGTTCTTTCTGTGTCGAGCATCAGTTGTTTATTCGTTTTATTTTATTGGTGAATTCCCAGAGCGATTTGGTGTTTATGATAGATGGGTGTAGTTTATTTTATTCCCAAATGGCAAGTGGAGAAAAGGAATGATTGAAAGTTTTATTACTACGGGATTATGTGTTAGTGCATCGGCATGCTTTTGGCGTGTAGGTCGGGATTAGGGAAATGAAATGTACTTGGACATCTTTATCTTGAAACTGTAGTTAATTATCTGAAATAAGAATTTTAAGCAGGTTTGTTTCGCGCTTTATAGCAGAGTTTTTAGATTGGATGTGTTTAAAATATCAGTTGGGCGAGTCTGTGTGCCTGTACCTGTTGTGGATAAATCTTATCGCTTTTATTTCCACTCCTCCCAGTTTTATTATTTTAGTGCTTGTAAGCAGCAAGCAAATCACAACGGCATATTCGAAAATAGGTATTTTGAATGTCTTATAGGCAAGGAGCTTTATTGGGGTGGGAGCGAGTTTTAGGCTTCTTTAAAGAAAAAATAACTAGCGTAGTGCTCCAGCGGTAATGTTATTCATGTGCTGGGTATAGTTAAGGTCCGGAGTAAGTCGCACACCTAAATAATTACGTTCGTTTACTTTAGGTAGCATGATGTCGTCTTCTGAATAATTGAAGAGTGAGGGTTGTTTTTTTTTAGTTGTTCTAATCAGAGCGCATTTTTCTTACGCTTGCTGACATGTGCCATTGTTTGAACCACTCCCGTATTGTGTTTAGGGAGGCACTTAGGGCAAGGTGGTCTGCATGTATAATGATTTCATCATATATAACACAATCGTCAGAAAAAAACTTTATGTTAAAGTCGATGTTCGTTGCCATGCTGTTAGTTTAGATTAAAGATAAAATTGGTCCAAAAAGTCATTTTTGCGGTACGCCTGGTCTGACAGAAGCGGTTTTTTGATGTAGCTTGTTTAAAGAATAAAAATTGCTTTCTATTCAGCAATAAATGCTTAATCGATCAGGTGAATGAAGTGTTACCTAAGACGGCATAGAGTTTCGCTATTAATTTTTTATGACATACACTGTCCAATGCTTTTGAAAAATCCGATAGAACGTTATCTGTGAAATAATTACGAATTAACAGAAGTGTTTGCCATTGTCCAGAATGTCTTCCATATTTTGAAAGGCGGTGTCACAGAAGACCACTCGAGCAAGTGCACAGGATCGATAGATCGCAATTGGCGCCCCTTGAAAAGATTGTCCACTTTCTCCTAGGAGCATCCCTTGGCCTTCCCAAAAAGCTGCACGAGCTGTTTCATAGTCGATGTATTGCTTGAAATAACTTTTTTGTGTTGACATAACTTTATTGTTCATAGTTGCTTCTTTTTTTTACACTTTTTACATATAGGCGGAAGGAAGCTTTCCCGACCTCCCAAATGCTTGATTTGGCTCATTAACAGCAAAAGCCTATTATATGATAATAAAAATGCGCTCCCTAAAGTCTCAGTCTGCTTTTCTCGAGCTCCCAAAAATACTCCTGCAGTAAAGAAAGTTCAAAATACCCCTTACCGCCGAGATGGTAAACTTCTCTAGTTGTCTCTCTTTACGTTCCCTATTTATCATTCTCTCATTGCTAATGAACTTGCAGAACAGTCTTCAGCTTCCATTCTTAGTAGCTCGACACCCCTTTTGGTAGTGAGGATGCCGGGACCGAGCACTCGCCCCTGCCACGCAATAAATGAAACAAAAAAGCAGCGGCCACACAACGCTCCCCTGAGCGTCCAGCAGTGGCGCTGCTTGTTTGGTTTATTTTTCGGCATATAATTATTCGTTACTTCCACTTCACGTTGCACGCCTGCTGGGAAATATTTTTTTAGCGCGAAATGACACACACACTCACAAACACAAAAAAGCGCGTCGGTCACCGTACCATGTAATTAATTAGTTTAATTTGTGCGTCCTCAACCTCCTCCCCACGCATCCCGTCATGGCAAACTGAGAGCTAACTGCGCAAATATTCGTGGAGCCAAGGAAGTCGCGCAAGCTTCTGTTTAATTTTGTTGAAAGAGTGATACATTGCTCGTCATGAAGTAATATGAAAAGTGCGGGCATCTTCTCGTATATTGTGCTTCGTTGCATAAAACTGTCAGCTTCCCATTCGAACCTGATACTTTAAGATATGCGGACGCACTTAATGATTTGACCAAATTTACAGTGCTGAGAATTGCTTGAATTAGGCTACACTCTTACTTTTGTTGTTCATATTTGTATATATGGACATACCTAATATTTAAATTTAAAAGCAATTAACCTTGTCGAAAAATTGCAATGCGTATGTTGCGGATCAGTTTTCCAAGCGTAGCTTAGGCTTGGTGCACATGTCTGAGGTGCAAAAAACGTTTCGTCAAACTCCGGGAGAGCAGGAGAGAAGACGAAACAGCGCCATTTTTCTTGGCGCTATTGTTTGCTCTGTTGTGCTCTCCCCGTTTCACAAAATGTTTTTGGCACCTCAGACATCTGCACCAAGTAAGCACCAATTCACCCAAAAACAAGTCCTTCTGGAGTAGCTTACACATTTTCAAAGCTTTCGTCCATTGGACATTACTGTTGTCGTGCATACTGCCCATGCCCCCGAAATGCAACGAAAAATACCACGTGACATACCCACTTGCAAGCGCGTGCGCACCGGGACTGCAGTGGTTGCTAACATGACGCACAGAAACGACAATAACACTTGGGTCGTTGTGTTGCCTGGACCGGGCAGCAGCAATCGTGTTGGGTCTACGATGATGTGCACTTACCCGAATATTCAGCTACGTTACGCGAGCGGGGACTGTTTTGAGCGTCAGCACATGGCGAGAGAGCCGAGAAGCGAACATGGTGAGTGTATAAGCGCATGTTCACAAAGCACGCTCAGCTAGGCCTATCACCTACTAGGCTCTTCCGTTTTAAGGACGTTACACCGCAACAGCATTCATCAGAAGAAAAGACCACGTAAAGTCGGGGAATAGTTGTGCTCCTGCTATGAACGATGCAGCAAGAGATTGGAAACCTGAAAATATTCGTACATTTGCCCGTTATTTTGAAAGCTTCGAATGCCAGTATTCTGCCAATTGCGATGAGTTTTAGGTTGATCGTAATTTTCTATGAAGTTTTAGCCCTTGGGAACACCTGTCTAAAACAGAGGGAGTGGCTGTAGGGAACGGGGTTGGCCGATGTCGTAGTCGGCTGCTCTAAGAATGCAGAAGCGCGTTTTATGAGCAGGTTCGCGATAAAGTTACGTCAGCAGTTGTCCATAGAGAGCGAAACAGTGATCTACAATGTTGATTGAAAATATCGCTGTTTGAAACCTCTGTGTGAAACGTAGTCATTATTTCTATTGAGAGGTTCCACGAAACTATCTAATGTGTCTTCCACCTGACGACACATTAGTTGAATAGCGTTATAAACCAACGAACGTCGTACTCTTTCTTCTCTCTCAGTCACACACACACAAAGTGAGAGATACATACATACATACATACATACATACATACATACATACATACATACATACATACATACATACATACATACATACATACATACATACATACATACATACATACATACATACATACATACATACATACATACATACATACATACATACAGATAAACAAAAATAGATAGATAGATAGATAGATAGATAGATAGATAGATAGATAGATAGATAGATAGATAGATAGATAGATAGATAGATAGATAGATAGATAGATAGATAGATAGATAGATAGATAGATAGATAGATAGATAGATAGATAGATACTATAGGGAAGTTGCTGCCTTACTTGTCGATGCGCCGCAGTTGCTTCGACAGCTCGCTCTGCTCATTGATGAGCTGCATTTGCTGCGTGGAGATGTGCTCCAGCTGCGACTGGAGCTGCGGCACGGCTCCTACGTTGGGCGGCAGGTCCCTCGATGCCTGCAGCCGAGCCTTGAGCTCTTCTTGCTGGCGGCCCAGGAGTCGCAGCTGCTCGCAGATGCCTTCGAGGCGTTCCTGCGATGACGCAGTCACCGTTGTCGGTGAACAAAATTACGTGATCACAGCCCTTTCACCAATGCGAAGCAAGGGCAGCTGCGAGTGTAGTACAGTGAACTCTTCTTCCTTGTTCTTTTTTTTTTATTTTAACACGTAAGCGTTGTACGCCAGGTTCCAGCAAGTTTTCTGTGGCTTATTGCCGTTAGAGGTACGACGTTGATAATGTGGACGCAAAAGGACGTGAAAAAAGAGCTGTTAACGTACCGCTGCCGGGAATCGAATCTATGGTCTCTCGGCCCGCGGTTATAGGTACCCAATAATCTAATGCCTTATCTACCGAGGTAGATGCGCAGCATTTGGAAAACTCGCCTTATATTGCTTTTACGCTCCCACGTGGTGTGGAAGGGTGCTACCGTCTAGAGTAACGCACCATGCCACTTGTTGAAATAATTCGTGGTAAAATCTAGTAGTACTGATAGGTAACGATTGGGCGACGACGCAGTGAAATCAAGGCATTCTAGATTGCGGCCAATCTCGAACGTCATATTTGAAACTTAGAGTTTCCTCAAACCGACACAGTGAAATCAGGGCATTCTAGATTGTGGCCAATCTGGAACGTCATAATTGAAACCATAGAGTTTCCTCAAACCAACTAGAGAAAACTCTGGCACTGTGATCGTTCAGTGACCATAGAAATGTTGGGTAGTACATTAAGTAGCCTATTTTTGCTGCTTGCGGACTGCGAACAAACTTGTCTCTTTGTTTATTGCGGTGTTTTGGTTTTGTTTCGAACAAAAGAGCAAATCATATTTAACCGGCGTGACCCGATTTGTACTGGTGAAATTATAAACCTAAAGCGTCCCTGAAACACTTCTTCAAGTCACCATGCAACGGATTCCCTGAAATAGCATATGGCCTCACGAGTTCACCCCCGCGAAAAATGTAAAAATTCGTACAGTATCAGCGAGGTTACAAAAATTTGTCCCACACTGCAATCGCATACCTTCTCTCGTCCCGACAAAAGTATCACGAAAGCGCTGGAAGCTAAGCAGGGAGAGAGGGGAGGTGGCATGAGCGAATAAAATATGTCAAGCGCACCTCCTGGTCATGAGAATTCATTTTTTTTCTTCTTCGAATACATCGTTTTTTTATTGTGATCGCGTGCGCACACGTGGGCAAGTCATGGTCTCCCACGGCGATCTCTGCAAGGACCAAGCGCGCTATGTGTGAATCAGCCAATGGCTGATAGAAGGCCTTTTACGAGTCATTTTTCAATTTTCTCCGTTATTTGTCGAAAGAATAGAAAGCAATTTTTAGCTAATTTTGATAATTTATAGTGAATTGCAGGACGCGTGCTGTGCTATATTAGTTGGCTCGCGTGTTTTTGGGAGCCTCTACTAGCAATCGGCAGCGTTTTTTTTTTACCATGCTCGAAAAGTGCTGCGGGGCCCCTTTACTGTAATCAATGCAACTGCTGAAAATATACAGATTTTTTTTTTTTTGAGGCAAAGCAGCTTCATGGACCCGCAATGCCAGGCGAAGTGAAAGTACGAAAACGAGGCAAATTCGTGTACCACTCAACATTCCCATGCTCGTTGAAGCTGCATGCGTTGTAGCTCACTTAAACACTAGCGCCAGAGTTCCCTTAAGTGTATATAAGGATGTATATGGTTGAAACATGTCGATGCCAGCAAGCAATAGAAACGGCGCTGGCGTCGGCAAGTCGCAATCAGTGTTTCACCTTTCGTTCTGTGTAGGCGTGTGATGGCTCGTTGCCGGAATAGTTCACCTTCTCTCTCCTTCGAGTGTCATAGCACGGACGTGCTGCAAAAGCGCTGGAGAAAAGATGGCAACGGGCGAATGTCGCCCCTTCCAGCGGTACAAGAAACGCCTGCGCGCGTTCGCTGCTCAGGCTACAATCCTCCTTCGTCTCGCGTGCTCCTGAAATTCTAAAGGCAATGTTAATCTAGCGACGTTCGAGTCGCCGCCTACTATCATATTACTCGAGTAACAGCTCAACGTGTTAAAAAATTCATCAAGTTTCCCAAGGTATTTTTGGTCGTTGCCTGTAGAGGATGGTAAAATCCGCCCACTATAAACTTAAGATTATCAGTGTCTACCTTCGCAATTAAAAAGAAATTCATGAAGCGTAAAAAGCAAAGCTTCATAGGTGCATGAGGTCTGGGGATTTCCACCTACAATAAACTTAGAATGACCCCTCTTCGCCGTAACAAGAAAATTCATTAAGCGTATCAAGAACAAGGGGGCAAGTTGAGCCAGTTGGGTTGGCTTCATTGTGACCTTGCTCTATAGCGCTAGAAACACGACCGCAAGGAAGGAGTGAAAGAAAATGCCATTGAAATGTGAACCATATATATACCAAGTGTGCAAAACTATGACATGCGCAGCACACAGGATACACACCGACAGCGTCGTAATAAGTACAGATATTCAATATTTACACAAATAATCAAATTCCTTGTCATAGAGAAAAAAAAATTGGCAGATCCCACGTACACTGGAAATCAATAATGTGCGGAGCACGAATGAGAAAGGTTGATATGTCACTTTAAAATCAGCACAAAGTTACGAGGTGGAGGTAAATGATGCCGTACATGGCTTCCGTGTCATGATTATCATGTTTGGATGTGTCGTTTACCTTCGTCATCTATTCACGTCATGTTAAACCAAATTCAGCTTATGGGAGCTACAGAAATGCCCGCGAGCACGCTATGAGCGTGTTATGTTGTCATGTTCTTTTATCACCCGCGTGTCAGGACTATCATGTTTGCACCAGTCATATATTTCGTCATCCATTGACGTCACGTAACACAAAATTTGGTAAATGTGGAGCCAGCAAAACGGCCGCGAACGCATCATGAAGGGCCCAATATACTCCAATGCAGCGTCGACGCGCGCGCACGTTGAGAACAGCGAGGCTATGTTAGCAAAACGCGAGCACTCCATAGTCTGACGCCAGGCACGACTGGCGCGACCAGCGTCTGTCAACATGACCCGACGGCAACCGGCGCAAAATGCCACATGCTGCATTTAGTGCCGATGCATTACCCAGAGAACACTGCGTCTACCTCTTTTCGTGACGGAGGGATGTCGGATGCGCTGAAACGTGCATGCGTCAACAACACGTACTGCGCGGCGGCGCCTGCGAGTATATGGCACGACCAGCGCCTGACGTGGCAACACCGGCTTGACGCAACGAAATGAACGCCGGCGAGCATGCGTCCACGTCACGTCGAAATGTGTTGGCGCCTTGACTGTGGCATGTAGTCATGTTGTTACATGACACGCATCTCATGTTATTCATGTTTGCACCAGTATCATACCTTCGTGTTCCATTCACATCCTGTAATACCAAATCTGGTATATGTTAAGCTAGCGAAACGGCTGAGAGAGCATCATGAGCGTGGCATGTAGCCGCGTTGTTACATGACACGTATGTCATGATATTCATGCTACGGTCTGTCGCTTTTGTTCGCCATGCAATCATGTCAGACCCTACCAGTTTTGCAACATGACATGTGGACAAAACCACTGCAAGAGCTGCAGGACCATGAAATATAAATTATGACGTTCAAGAGATAGATAGCATGATTTGCATGTTTTAACTAGTCAAATATGTTCTTCATACAGTCATGTTATGCTATACCAAGTTTGGTATCGATACCATTATCAAAACGGCGAGGAGAGCTAAAAGTCGTAAGCAGATAGATAGATAGATAGATAGATAGATAGATAGATAGATAGATAGATAGATAGATAGATAGATAGATAGATAGATAGATAGATAGATAGATAGATAGATAGATAGATAGATAGATAGATAGATAGATAGATAGATAGATAGATAGATAGATAGATAGATAGATAGATAGATAGATAGATAGATAGATAGATAGATAGATAGATAGATAGATAGATAGATAGATAGATAGATAGATAGATAGACAGATAGATACGCTGAAAGTCGCCGAAGTTTGCCAAGAAATACTTCGCATTAAAAAAAATTGGTAGATCCCACGTACAGTGAGAATCGATGATATGCGAAGCGCGAATGAGGAAGGTTGAACTGTCTCCATAAAATCAGCTCAGCCTCACGAGGAGGACGCAAATATTGCCAAACATGACTTCGCTGTTTTGATTATCATGTTTGTCCCTGGCATTTGTGTTCATCGTTCATCACGTCACGTAATAGAAAAAGTGATATATGTGAAGATAGTCAAACAGCCACGAGCGCACTACGAGCGTAGCATGTAGTCATGTTTTACATCACCCACATAACATATTATCATGCTTTTGCGTGTCACTTACCCTCGTTCGCGTCACGTGACGCCCAATTCGGTATGTGTGAAGCTAGCAAAATGACCACAAGCGAACTATGAGCGTAGTCATTTAGTCATGTTTTACGTGACACGAAGGTCATTATTATTTTGCCCCAGCCACATACCTTCATCATCCATTCACGTCACGTAACACCAAACTTGGTGTATTTGAAGCCATCGAAGCGACTTCGAGCACATCATGAGCGTGGCATGTAGCCACGTTCTTACACGACAGACATGTCATGATTATCATGTTTGCACCAGTCATGTGCCTTCGCGATCCATTCACGTCACGTAACACCAAATTTGCTATACATGAAGCTAGAGAAACGACTGCGAGCACATCACGAGCGTTGCATGCAGTGATATTCTTACGTGACACGCATGTCATAATTATCATGTTTGCACCAGTCGTATAGCATCTTCATCATTTCACGTCACGTCATACCAAATTTGGTGTTTATGAAGCTATCGAAACTACCGCTAGCGCATCATGCCCGTGGCACGTAGTCACGTTCTTACATGACACACATGTCATGATTTTCACGTGAGGGGCTGGGACTTGAGATCGCCATGCACTCATTTCGTACCATACCAGTTATGCGATATGTCGCGTGAACGAAGTCACCTACAGGACTAGCAAAACCATGACATGTACATCATGACTTTCATAACATGCATGTCATATTTTGGTGTTGTAACTAGGCACTTATGCTCGTCATACCGTCATGTCACGTTATGCTATACCAATTTAGCTTTAGATCTCATTATTCACACGGCCAGGAGAGCTAAAAGTCGTAGGCGGATAGACAGATAGATAGATGGATAGATAGATAGATAGATAGATAGATAGATAGATAGATAGATAGATAGATAGATAGATAGATAGATAGATAGATAGATAGATAGATAGATAGATAGATAGATAGATAGATAGATAGATAGATAGATAGATAGATAGATAGATAGATAGATAGATAGATAGATAGATAGATTCAAACTCGCCGAAGTTCACTAAAATATTTTGCATTTAAAATGGACGCATCGCTGATTCCAGTATTGGTTGCAGCGGAGCGTACGAAGTGGTAAGAAGTAGTTGAGAGGAAGGATGCGCTAGCCTGCATAGCCTGTATAGGCACCCTTGTATAGTTGCTTCACTGATATAGCCCTTTCTCTGCCGTATCACTGCAAGTAAGGTGGTTGTCAGCCTATCTTTAATGAAAGCGTCAACGTCTACTCAAACAGGCCGCGAAAGTTTTGTTGAAATGCGGTGAAGAAGCTATTGTCAGCGACAGCAGCAAGGGAGTTAGGGGAGCTGCGATAAAAGCGCGACTATGTGTGGAGGGCTCAAACACTAATAGCAAAAACAAAGTAAGCTTGATTCATAGTCGACGCAATCGCTATGTTTCAGAAACTAGATTTTTTCACCGACAATATTATGTAGCTGCAATGAGGAAAATATTTATGGCATTTTTTTTATTATTACGAGAAATCTTTCTAGTACCCTCTGCGCCCGCCATTATTATTCAGTGCAGCCTTTGCACTGCATGGAAAGGCACGCTCGTAAAATCCATCTGTGATGACGCAGCCCCTAACAAGTTTTAGTGTTCCGTACGTGCTTGCGTTCTCTGCTGTGCGCGAAATCAGGAGGTGCGTTTTACCGTTCACGAACGTCTTGAGCGCAGTGTCGAACGGGCGTAGAACGATGCAGATTACATTTACCATCGAGTGCTTTCGATGGTACCTGCGGAAATGATGAAGCTGTCTAAGGACCCAGTTGCAAAAAGCCTATGCCTGGTGACTCATGTCTTCTAGATAAGAAAGAATGGCAGTTGTTCGGAATAGAGCGCTCGTTATGCTTTCACCCATCAGTATTCCTACAGCCCGGTTCCCTTGTTCAGTATGCTGATTGATTGATTGATTTGTGGGGTTTAACGTCCCAAAACCACTGTATGATTATGAGGGACGCCGTAGTGGAGGGCTCCAGAAATTTTGACCACCTGGGGTTCTTTAACTTGTTCAGTATGCTGCACCTACAATTATTCATGTTATCGGTGAGCAGATCGCCAATTTATCTACCGCGCTACAAGGCACATGTTTACAGTGGCATAATGTAGTGGTAATTTATCCCAGCATAATGCAAAAAAAGCGCTGCAAGTAGTGTCCGGAAAAACTTTCGTGCTTATACCATTGTGTTAAGCGTTATCAACTTGAGTTATTGTAACCATTCAATGAAACTGAAATGCCACTATTTTGGCGTCGCTAAGCGTCATTTTCTTCCAATAAAATTAAAAAACCCAGGAATTGTGAATGCTAAAGAAGCTACGTATGTGTAAAGCTAGTAAGCAACGCTGCAGATATGATAGGTATACGCTATTGGTTGATTTAATACATCTATAGAAGATACCGCGAGTCCGAATAAAAGTTAGAACGGGTCTCTTTGTAAAACTTAGGCAAAGTGAACTGGAGTAGACTTACACATCACTATTTCGTCATGAGTCGATATTAAATTAGCCGGCGTTTACTTGAAGCACAATCATGTAATTCTTGCCGGTGATTGCCTTAGCGCATGTTTTAACGACCAGCTGCCTGTGAAACGCAATTCTAGATCAGATTTCGCGCTGGTGCACACAGAACGGCGTCAATTTTTTACCAGCGATTGCGTCACATCCGCGTCATTTTAGTTGCACCGGAAGTTTTCTCTCCTCACGGAGATGGCGGTAAGCCCCACTAGCATTGATAAGTCACCATTTTCTGAATGAATGGGTTTTTATGAAGCCTTCGCTACCAGTTGCATCTACCTTGAACCCGCCGTAACTTTTAAACACGCGAGCCAATACTAGAAAATTGTTGAGGCTTATAACATATCAATTAAGGACAACAGCTGTGTCTGTGAAGTGTCTGTTTTTCTTCATGAGACGGAATTGGATTATTTGTGTCGATCTTGAACATATACACTCATGACGGAGCTGCCAGCATGTAGCCTGTGTCTTGCGCATGTCACGGTTTTGCACACTTGCTGTATATATGGTCCACGCTTGAATTTCAGTAGAAATTAGTTCAGAGTCAGCGCCGTTTTTTCGTTCACTTTTGCTCCTTCCCTGTGTTTGTGTTTTTAGTGCTGCGCTGTAGACTAGTTCACGATGAAGTTATCAGACCATGCTTAGTCAGTGCCTGTGGGGCGTAATAAGCACCAATTATGAATTTAAGATCACCGGTGTCTACTTTCCCAAGTAGAAAGGAATTCATTAGGCCTATCAAATAGTACTGCATCGGTGCATGGGGCGTTGAAATCAGCTCGCTATGATCACCAGTGCCCACGTTCATGATAATACATTCCAGCCCCACCACGTTGGCTAAGGTGCTCAGCTGCTGGCCCGTTGGTCGCGGGATCGAATCCCGGCTGCGGCGGATGCATTTTCGATGTAGATGGAAATGCTGTGCGCCCGTTTGGTCAGGTTTGGGTGCACGTTAAAGAACCCCAGGTGGTCTAAATTTCCGGAGCCTTCCACTACGGCGTCTCTCAAAATCATATGGCGATTTTGGGACGTTTAACCCCACATATCAATTGATAATAAATTTAGGATCTGATATATGAGCTAATCTTTCAACTTGTAAGGTTTTCTTATATATACTATCATCCATGACGATATTGAAAGAGTAGAGATACTTTAATATCCTTGTGATTCCCTTGAGTAGCTTTATTTCGTCAACGGTGGATCAAATAATAAATCCTGTAGTACATAAGAGTCACCACATTTTTTTTAAAATGCAATACTGACGTCATGCCCAATTGTTATGCAAGCAGTCTGGTCTTCGAAGTGAAAAAAGCTCCGCCATTTCGTCAGGTATATTCTCGTTCCTGGAAACTGTCGTAAATGAACCACAAGTAGTAGAAGTTGCCGTAGCCCTTCACAACGACGTCTCTCACAATCAGATCACAATAATCTCCCACAATCCATTAGAAAGGCAAATTCGTGCCCTTCGATTCGCACAGAACAACGCAACAATGCATCAATGTCTCCATGCGCTCTGATGATGTTTATCCCAGCTGGTCAAGAAGCGCTCCTGAGGCGCGTTGTGTTGCGAGATCCACGAACGTCAAAAAGGCAATGCAGAGTAACTTTGTGCTTGGCCAGCTCAGATACATTCAACAACGACGATAATAAAGCTATGCAAACATCCGGGAAGAACAAAACAGTGCGCTAGCTTCGTAACAACAAACGCTGCAGGTTGAAAACTGAAAAATTCGGCAGATCCCACGTACCTGTGAATCAACTTAATGCGAAGCACGCGGAGGGAAGGTGACCATGTTGCATTTTTTTATTTACACGTCATAAATGACGCTAAATATATTGTTGCGAATGTATTTACTACTTTAGAGTAGAAAAGTACTCCAGCAGTCAAGATGGCAGCCGTTGTGTATTTTCGAACAGCCCAAAACGTCGTCGTCTTCTTCTTCGCACCGCCCGCATAGCTGCATAGCCGCGAACCCGCAACATCGACCTCCGGCGGCGAAAAGCGCCGACCCGGCGCTTGTTAGCAGGTGTTGGACGAGATGTACGGCTTGAGGCGAGCGACGTGGACGATGTCGGAAGATGTGGAAGGTATCGAAGGGTTTAGAGGTGCTATTTCATAGGTAACATCAGTTACTTGCCGTAGCACGCGATAAGGTCCGGAATACTTGGGTAGAAGCTTTTCAGCCAGACCAACATGTCGCGACGGAGTCCACAGAAGAACGAGGTCACCTGGACTAAAGTGGATGTCCCGATGGTGGCTGTCATAGCTACGTTTCTGACGGAGCTGCGAGTCCGAAAGGCGCTGGTGGGCAATCTGACGGGCTTTCTCCGCGGTGCTAATAGTGCGGCGAGCATATGCTGTGGACAGGTCGGCAGGGTTGGGTACAAGCGTGTCGAACGGCAATGTCGGGTCTCTTCCATACAAAAGGTAAAAGGGAGAATATCCAGCAGTGTCGTGGCGTGAGCTATTGTAAGCGAAAGTGACAAAGGGTAGCGCAATGTCCCAGTCACGATGATCCGTCGACACGTACATGGCGAGCATGTCAGTGAGTGTGCGATTCAGACGTTCTGTGAGGCCGTTTGTTTGAGGATGGTAGGCCGTCGTAAGCTTGTGCTTGGTTGCACAAGAACGAAGTAGATCGTCAATTACCTTAGATAAAAAGTAGCGACCGCGATCGGTGACCAGTTGACGAGGAGCACCATGATGTAAGATGACGTCTTGAATCAAAAAGTCGGCGACATCTGTAGCGCAGCTGCTTGGAAGAGGTCTCGTAATTGCGAAACGGGTCGAGTAATCTATGGCGACGGCGACCCACCTGTTACCGTCGGTAGAAAGAGGGAAAGGGCCCAGCAGGTCGAGGCCGACACGATAGAAAGGCTCGGCAGGTACGTCGATCGGTTGAAGGAGGCCGGCGGGGTGTACCGCTGGCCTTTTGCGGCGTTGGCACGACTCACAAGACCTAACATAACGTTGTACAGAACGGTAGAGGCCGGGCCAGAAAAAGCGTCGGCGGACACGGTCGTACGTTCTGGCAACACCAAGGTGGCCAGCCGTTGGTACATCATGTAGTTGCTGAAGTACGGTCGAGTGCAAATGAGTGGGTATTACGAGTAGTAGTTCGTTTCCCACATGGTGCATGTTGCGGCGGTATAAAATGCCGTCTATGACTACGAACATGCGAAGCGAACTGTCTGTACAGCCTGTGTTCAGGCGGTCGATTAGCTCGCGTAGGGACGGGTCACGCCGTTGCTCACATCCCATGTTGCCGAAAGCAGAGAGCGAGGAAATACAGATGGACGCGTCGTCGGTTACTAGATCTGGAGCGTCAACGGGGTACCGGGAGAGGCAGTCGGCGTCTTGGTGTAAACGGCCAGACTTGTAAACCACTGTGTATGTGAATTCCTGGAGGCGCAGAGCCCAACGAGCAAGGCGCCCCGTTGGATCTTTGAGGGCTGAAAGCCAGCATAGAGCGTGATGGTCAGTGGTAACTGTGAAAGGCCGGCCATATAAATAGGGGCGGAATTTACCAACTGCCCATACAAGCGCCAGGCACTCGCGTTCCGTAATAGAGTAATTGCGTTCGGCAGGAGAAAGGAGCCGGCTGGCATACGCAAGAACTCGATCGTGACCGGATTGACGCTGGGCTAAAACCGCGCCAATACCGTAGCCACTAGCATCAGTGCGGACCTCGGTTGGAGCAGACGGGTCGAAGTGGGCGAGAATCGGTGGCGTGGTCAGAAGTGTTATGAGCTGGGAAAAGGCCGTGCCTTGATCAGGACCCCACTCAAATGGTACATCTTTCTTCAAAAGATCAGTGAGGGGGCGTGCGACCTCTGCGAAGTTTCTGACAAATCGTCGGAAATATGAGCATAGGCCCACAAAACTTCGAACGTCCTTGACACAAGTCGGTACAGGAAAATCCAGGACAGCTCGGACTTTGTCGGGATCGGGGCGGATGCCGGAGGAGTCAACGAGATGCCCTAGAATAGTAACTTGGCGATGCCCAAAATGGCATTTCGAAGAATTAAGTTGGAGCCCAGCCTCTCGAAATACTGAAAGAATTGAGGAAAGGCGCTCGAGGTGAGACTTAAAGGTTGGGGCAAACACAATCACGTCGTCCAGATAACACAGGCAGATAGACCATTTAAAGCTGCGCAAAAGCGTGTCCATCATCCGCTCGAACGTTGCCGGCGCATTGCACAAGCCAAACGGCATTACCTTGAATTGGTAGAGACCGTCGGGCGTTACAAAGGCGGTCTTCTCCCGGTCGAGGTCGTCCACGGCGATCTGCCAGTAACCGGAGCGTAAGTCTATCGAAGAAAAATAGGTTGCGCCATGAAGGCAGTCCAGGGCATCATCAATACGAGGTAACGGGTAGACATCCCTTTTGGTGACCTTGTTTAAATGCCGATAGTCCACGCAGAAACGCCAGGTATTGTCCTTCTTTTTAACTAAGACTACAGGGGACGCCCACGGACTCGATGAGGGCTCTATGATGCCTTTTGTGAGCATCTTATTCACCTCCTGTTGGATAACTTGGCGCTCTGATGGTGACACTCGATAGGGACGCCTGTGAATTGGAGCTGCATCACCGGTATTAATGCGATGTTTGACTTGCGATGTTTGACCTATGGGCCTACCGTCAAAGTCAAATATGTCCGAATAGCTCGTGAGAAGATCAGTGAGGTCTTTGACCTGAGACGGCAACAGGTCTGAGGCAATCATCTTAGTTACATTGTTGAGCCGTGTAGAGTTGGCTGCGTCGGTGCTATGCGGGTTCGGCGAGGCGACTGTGGCCAGTTCACGTGACACTGATGAGATCTGGCACTCGTGTGACGGTGAAAGAGTGGCGAGAACAATGCCTTGTGGTAGGATTTGAGGGCTGAGTCCGAAGTTCAGAAGAGGAAGGCACGTCTTGTTCGCTGTGACAGTTAATATGGTGTACGGGGAGGAAACGTTGCGGGCCAGTAAAACACCAGGAGAGGGAAAGACCACGTAATCCCCATCCGGAACACTGGGATATGGTTCAACTGTGACACAAGTTAGGGCTTGGGGTGGGAGGCGAACAAACTCAGCGCACGAAAGCTTGTTCTGTACCATCTTCGACTCTTCGGTGGCCGCAGGCAAGTCAAGTTGCACGACGCCGGCTGAGCAGTCAATTACAGCGGAGTGGTCGGACAAAAAATCGAGTCCAAGGATGACGTCATGTGGACAGTGAGCGAGAACATGGAATAGAACGGACGTCTGGCGGTCGGCGAATCTCACACGCGCGGTGCACATTCCGAGCACAGCCGGGGTCGCTCCACTAGCGACACGTACAAATAGGGACTCTGGCGGCGTAAGGACCTTGTTTAATCGTGCACGGAGGTCAGAGCTCAGAATTGAAATATGTGCGCCGGTGTCAATAAGGGCAGTAACAGGAAGGCCATCCACTTCTACATCAAGCAGGTTTTTGTCCGTAGTCAAGGTCAGCAGAGGGTTTTCAGGTCGGGAGTCCAATGCAGCGTCACCTCCGGGAGCTGCATTGCTCAGTTTTCCGAAGAAGGGCGTCCACTAGGGTGGGGCGACGAATAGCGGCGGTGCTGAGGTGACCTGGAGCGACGGTCATGCGGGGACGGCGAACGGCTGGACCGGCGGACTGGCGTCGCAGGAGTGCCATTGTACGGTCCATCGTCACGAGCGCTGTACTGCAGGGGCCGGTGGTTGTCGTCACGTCGAT
Source organism: Rhipicephalus microplus (assembly GCF_043290135.1). Taxonomy (NCBI): domain Eukaryota; kingdom Metazoa; phylum Arthropoda; class Arachnida; order Ixodida; family Ixodidae; genus Rhipicephalus; species Rhipicephalus microplus. Next base: position 208,832,649 of record NC_134703.1, read on the forward strand.
AGCCAGGAAACGACCGAGGTGGATACGTGCGGAAACGACAGTAGCGGGAGATGTGTCCTACACCATGACAATGAAAACATATAGGCTTGTCGTCCTGTGTCCTCCACTGAGCAGGATCACGATAGCGGCGGAATCTTTCTGGTGCAGGAGAAGGCGCTATGGTACTGACCCGAGGTTCCGTCAACGAACATACAGGCTGCAGCCCAACGTTTGCCAGTTCCTCTCTCACGACCTGTTGGATCAACGAGATCGTTGGTCGATCATCAGATGGGCGGGTCAGAAAAGACGGAGACGCGGCCTCGATTTCTCTACGAACGATGCGAACCACACTCTCGTTGTTATGTGGTTGACTGCATGGCGGCTGAAGGTCCTCGCAAGATGACGTAGCGGCCGTGTTCGGAAGACGCAAGAAATTCTTGGCGACCCGGCGACTCTTCAGCTCTTCGAATCGGCGGCACTCTTTGATGATGTCATCAATGGTGGAACAGTCTTTGGAAACCAGTATGTTAAAAGCATCATCTGCAATGCCTTTAAGTAAATGGCTTACTTTGTCTTCCTCGGACATGTTGGGGTCGGCACGATGGCAAAGGGCGAGAACGTCAAGGATGTAGGTGACATATGATTCGGTCGTAGTTTGTGCCCGACCAGAGAGTTCTTTAGAAGCGGCCCGCTGGCGTCCGACGGCCTTACCAAACAGGTCACGAAGCTTCTGTTTGCAAGTATCCCAGCTGGTTATGTCCGCTTCATGAGCCTCGAACCACGCGCCAGCTGTTCCGCAGAGATAGAAGCCAACGTTGGCGAGCATCATCGTAGGGTCCCACCGGTACACTGCTGCAAACCGCTCGAACTTCGGAATCCAGTCGTCAACGTCAACATGGTCGGTGCCGCAGAAGTTGCCAGGGTCGCGCGGTTGCGTCAATACGACCGGCTGTACAGGCTGCGCCGGAGTCGCGGCTGAAACAGGAGCGGCAGAATTGGTTTCTGTTGCCATGGTCGGGCAGTCGAGAACACGTCCGCTTCGAAGTTCCGTCTTGCGTCGTACCCAGCGCCACCACCAAAATGTTGCGAATGTATTTACTACTTTAGAGTAGAAAAGTACTCCAGCAGTCAAGATGGCAGCCGTTGTGTATTTTCGAACAGCCCAAAACGTCGTCGTCTTCTTCTTCGCACCGCCCGCATAGCTGCATAGCCGCGAACCCGCAACAATATGTACAAATGTTGCACGCAGAGACATATGTTGAAGAGTTGCAGATATTTATATACAGTTTTTTATTTGCTTAACGATGTCAGCTGGAAATGTGCTTTTGCAACCCCCCAGAAGTTGATATGAAACGCTGATGCTCGCGAAGATATTGGCCTTCGACACTGCTACGTAAATCAATTTCAGCGCATGGCACCTCACCACAATTCACGTTAACCCGACGTGACGGCTGTATGAAAGAAGTACATATGTAATGATTATAAAATTGGGTAGGCAGCACTTCAACCATTTTCGACGTTTCCCGAAGATTAGCGTCGATTTGAAAAGTAGTTCCGAGACTTGGCGTAGCTCTTTGGTAGAACGCTTGACTGCCACGCAGAATGCTTGGGTTCGATTCCTGCCGGGACCCTGAAGTTTATTATTAGCATTCGTTGGTTGGCAACGCTGCCTATGTCATGTTTACCTTAACACTGACATTTATTCTATGCCTTCGTTAAGTCGAGCTACTGATGTCGAGTATTGCTTTAACGCTCACGCGGTGAAATTGCCCATGTGTGTTATCGTCGTTCCTGGGTAAATACTAAGTGTCAGTAACCTGTGGCACATACCGCTTACCAGTGGCACATACCCGCCCAAGAGTATGTGCCACTGTCTGACGGGAAGTGTTTGACGACGTACGTGACAAGATTGTGACATTATTCATCTCTTGACCAGCGCGTCATATTCGTCAAACCATCTTACTCTCCCTTGCTATATTGGTTGACGCCAAGTTAAGGGGGTGACCGCGAGAGCACCCAAACAAACGTAAGCGGCTAGATAGATAGATAGATAGATAGATAGATAGATAGATAGATAGATAGATAGATAGATAGATAGATAGATAGATAGATAGATAGATAGATACGCTCAATGTCGCCGAAGTTCGCTAAGAGATGCTTCGCATTTAAAAAATCGAAAGCCTGCGTTCTTTATTTAGGGCGTCGTTTATACTATAGAGCACACTATAGTATAGAGATGACAGCACTTGCCTGTCTCTTCTTCTTCTCCTCTTCCATGTGTGCTTTCTCCATGGGCTGCTCGAGACGGGCCCGCTTGCTCGCTGCTGGCTCGTCCTCGAACTTTGGCCCGTAGCACTGGCTCCTGCAAGGGTCGTCCGCACTGCCTTGCCTGGTTAACGCCGTTTCTCACAGACACTGACAGCACAAAATACCACTTATAGCACGGCTTGTGTTACAATTGCAGGTTCCCATTTAACGGAGCTACATTCGCGTGCCAATATTTGGCACTTTATTTCGCCGTTCGAGATGGCAGAAATTGTATAAAATAAAACTTACACACAGACATTATATATATATATATATATATATATATATATATATTTATATATCCGGACATTGACAATAAAGCATCGTTTTTGTTTGCTCGTTCGCTTTATATGGTGACTTATAACTCGACCAAATCCAGAAAGACTCAAGAAATACCAATATATATATATGAAAATGAATGTGTCCTTGGATCCAGTGAAAAACCCCCCTTTTTGGTATATATATATATATATATATATATATATATATATATATATATATATGCGGTACAAAAAGAGGTCACTAGTTTTACTATAGTAAAACTAGTGTTTTTTCGTTATAACGTTTCGGCTGGTTATAGCAAAACGTTATAACGAAACGTTATAACGTTTCGGCCGGTGGGCCTGCCTTCGTCGGAGTGAATGGTTACACATGGCACACAGGGCACATATATAAGCTGCTTATTTGCGTATCACACGGCTAAGTCATTATCAGTAGATTAAGAAACAAGATTATATATCACCAAAGGTACGTGGCTATAGTGCATATACAGCTGAAAACGCGTATCATTATACAATAGTGAATTGGCACGTATTAGATACCCTACAACTTGTGTGGAATGAAACAGGTCAGCAAAATAACAGACTGCGCACGCAGTAGCTCACTTGGTCATGCGTTCTGCGGGATAATCACAGCCTAAAAACATTCAGTAAGCCTTTAAAAAAGAAAAAGAAGTTTAGAGAGATAAACAAAATCACAAAGCAGGCAGAGCAAAATGATTGCGAGTAAAATGGTGAAGCGACAAAGGCCACCTACATTATGTAGGTAATATTTGACAATAGGCCAACATCGTGCGAAGAATATACACTTGTCAGTAAAACAAAAAAGCGATTTACTAAGGCAATATGCAAGTAAGCGTACCCGGGCTCTCGTTCATGCCGGCAGATAGTGTTTTGAATTTATGAATTAAAAATGACTCTTTTACTTCGCGTTCATGGTGTTATTTGAAACCCGATTCGAGTATTGTAGCTTTCATTTTACTGAATGAATGACCTGCCTCGGTGACATGCCTCGAAATCGGTAAGTTAGGAAGGGCATGCACATGAGATTTGTGATTATTGAAACGGTATCGAAAAGCAGTTTCAGTATGACCTATGTATTGTACATGACAGATTGCGCATTCTAGCAAATATACGACATTTGCAGTATCACAAGTAAAACTGCCCTTAATTTTGAACTTGAAGTTCGTCGCAGTACTGGCTGCCAGTGTTGTTGTGGTCATGTGTGCACACACTTTACAGCGGGGCTTTTTGCAAGGACGGCAACCAAGCGTCTGGTCGTTATTGCTCTGTCTGGTTTTAGAGGAAGTTAATAAATCTCGCAAATTTTTGCCTCGTCTGTACACAACACGTAGTGGTTCTGGAAACGCTTTTGCAAGACGTTCGCTGTTCATAAGTATGTTGTGGTGTTTGCGGAAAATAAAGGCGACGTTAGGTGCCGATGCGTTATGGGTTAAAACCAGGTTAACATGTGAATGACTTTTACGATTTTTCTTGGGGATGCAGAGTGCTGTACGGTCTTGTGCGTCGGCACGCCTTACTGCGTCATCGACTAACTTGGGCGGATATTTCTGTTTAAGCAGTGCAGTGCGTAGCTGGTTACAGTTATTATCAAAGTCAGATTGCTCAGAGCAAATTCGCGCAAAGCGTAAGGCCTGGCTGTAAGGTATGCTGGATTTGCAGTGCCTTTTGTGGCTGCTTTGAAAGTGTAAATACCTCTGTCTGTCAGTCGGCTTGCGGTACAGTTTAGTGCTCAATTTTGCATTATCGAGACATAATGTGACATCGAGAAAGTTAATGGTCTCTGGTGAATATGTGTGCGAAAAAGATATGGAAGGATGAGCATTATAAAGTCCGAAATAAAAGACAAAAGTTTCTCCTCTCCGTGTGGCCAAATCATGAAAATGTCGTCAATAAATCTTTTATAATAAAAAGGTTTTAGCGAACGACCCGACAAGAATTTGTTCTCAAGGGATCCCGTAAATATATTTGCATAGCTTGGCCCGACCTTAGTACCCATAGACGTACAACTTACTTGAACATAATGCACTCCATTGAATTCAAAGTTGTTATACTGAAGAATCATTTCAAGCAGTATAGCAATAGTCGAGCTATCAATGGACTTGTCGAGAGCGGAGTGATCGTAAGCCTCAACCACGGACCTTATACCATCCAAGTGCGGTATGCTTTTGTAGAGAGACGCAACATCGAGAGTGACAAGGAGAGCGTTGTTAGGTACAATAAGGTTGGTAATGTCAGAAAGGAAGTCGTTAGTATCTCGCCGAAATGACTGGAATGTAGGGGGTATCTGGTTTATTAGGCTATCTACGTAACGCGACAAGTTTTCTGTCAAGGTACCTATGCCGGAAACAATTGGGCGACCAGGATTGTTGTGTTTATGGATTTCCGGCAACAAATAGAACCTACCAGCTGCCGGACTAAGAGGGATCAGAGAAGCTGCCCTATCATTTAGTTTTTTCTCCTTTATTAGTTTTCTTATTGTGCCATCTAATATCGCATATATATATATATATATATATATATATATATATATATATATATATATATACATAATGTGAAGGAAAGAAGTGGAAAATTAAGGGCTCGTTTTTTCTGTCTTTTACATAATATTATTGAGATCTAACAGACAATAATGCCAAGGAAAATATAGGAGAAGATATTAGACCGAATTGTAATGTAAATATGAAGAAAAGTGGGTGAAAAGATAACTTGCCGTGGGCAGGATCCGAACCTGTGACCTTCGAATGATGCGTTCGATGCTGTACCACTGAGCTACCACCACAGCTATCGGCCCAGCCACTTTATCGGGTTTATATGTGAAATAAACGTGGGAGAGTCAGTCAGCGCCACCAGTAGCCATGGCGGCGAGTGTAGCACACTCTTTCGAGCCTATTTGGCGTCACGTAGCACGTGAACTTATTACGAATGGGCAGCTGACCAATAGTCCCTCGTATACAACCTAAAGGCACGAAGTCTGCCAGTACGTGACCCTCGTTAATGAATGAAGCAAAGAAGTGTATACTTAAGGGCTCGTTTTTCTGTGTTTTACACAATAATAATGAGATCTAACAGACAATAATACCAAGGAAAGTATAAGGAAAGATATTAGGCCGAATCGTAATGTAAATATGAAGAAAAGTGGATGAAAAGATAACTTGCCGTGGGCAGGAAGCTGCCCACGGCAAGTTAGAAAAAATAAAAACACAGAAACTGACCTTAAATCTTTAGTCTCCATGAGTCCAGTAGCTGGTAGATTTTATCTGCTCCCTAAAATTCATAAGCAAAACAATCCTGGCCGGCCAATTATTTCAGGAATAGGAGCCATCACGGAAAGCCAGTCTCGCTATGTAGACAGCTTAATTAGTTAAATTCTTCCTAACTTTTCTTCATATGTCAAGGACACTAACCACTTTCTGCGTGACATGGTAAATATGCGTGTTCCGAGTGATGCTCTTCTGATCCCACTGGATGTGGTGTCACTGTACATAAATATACCCCATATGAGCAGGATTTGTTCTGTACTTCAAGCATACAACGACTCGGTAAGTGACAAACCCATCGACGATTGCACCTTAGGCCCTATTTTAGCACTGATATTCGAGCTTAAGAACTTTGAATTTAACGGTGAACATTACGTTCAAATCAGCGGCGCCTCAATGGGCACACAAATAGGTGCCAATTATGCGAACATCTTCATGGGCGTTCTAGAAAATAATTTTCTCGCCACTCATGACCTTGAACCCCTTTATTACAAACGCTTCATTGACATTTTCTTAATCCGCAACCATGATGAAGCGGTATTACCTTATTTAATTGCTGAATTCAACAGCTTAGAACCATTTATCGCCTTTTCCCACTGTTATTCACCAGTCAGCATAAATTTCCATAGCGTCAATGTAGCTTTATGCAATGGTAAACTAATGACAAACTTTTACAGGAAGCCCACTGACCGACAAAAATATCTTCATTTTAAAAGCAGCCATGTCAATTACTGCAAAACAAGTATCCCCTATAACCAAGCTATTCGTTTTAAATAATTTGCTCGGACAACAGAGAATTCAATCGCAACTGTTACCAGCTCCGTAAAGCATTAACCGAACAACAATATCCTTCGCAAATAACTGACGACGCTCTCCAGCGCGCCAAATGTCTCGATCGTGAAAAGCTCATCAGCAAGGACACGCAATTACCGCCACCTTCCCGAACCAACCTCGTTCGAACGCATTCTGCGTCTATTCGTAACGTGTCGCATATACTCAGAAAGCATTACAACTTATTGACACAGAGCGATCGGCTTAAGAACATTTTCACTGAATCACCACTTGGATATCTGAGATCAAGGAGCTTGCGCGACATGGTAACTTCTTCCAAGATTAGATTCATTGTTCATGATGGTTGTCACCCCTGTAACAAACTGCGATGTAATGTTTGTGCGTACATGACCAAGGTGACTGCGACTGTTGCTAAAAGCACGGCATATAACTTTTAACTTATGATTAACGAGACTTGAACTGCGATAGCAGCAACATCATTTACTTACTTGAATGCTCAATCTCCTACATACAATACATCGGTCAAACCGAGACATCATTTCGTATCCGTTTCAAACACCACAAATCACACGTAAACGAATTGCCACATCTCCCATTGTCCAAGCATTTTCATCTACCAGGTTATTCGATTGACAAGATTATGGTCAATCTATTATAATAAGGCTTCAAATCGCACCATGATCGCGAAATTCCAGAATCTTTCTTGATTCATGCAATCAATAGCGTGTTATCCGGCGATAACGAATGCGTATAGGCAAAGTGTCATGCCTTTCTACGATGCCCTGACGCCCGCATTTTTGCGAACTATTTAAAAAAAGCAGCCCTAACGTATTCTCTACTTCCTAAAAGTTATCATGCATATTTTTGTTTTTCATTCGTGATCATCGTCGTCGATTGATTTGATTGATTGATTTGTTGGGTTTAACGTCCCAAAACCACCATTCAAGCATGAGAGACGCCGTAGTGGAGGGCTCCGGAAATTTTGACCACCTGGGGTTCTTTCACGTGCACCCAAATCTGGGTACACGGGCCAACAACATTCCCGCCTCCATCGGAAACGCAGCCGCCACAGCCGGGATTTGCTCCCACGACCTGCGGGTCAGCAGCCGAGTACCTTAGCCACTAAACCACCGTGGCGGGGCGTGATCATCGTCGTCAAAGGTCACTGTTACAAATGCCTTTTTACATGCCCATGATGTTGTCTACTCTATTACATTTCCTTGTAATGCTTTTTTAGTGTTGTCACAGCTGTTTTGCAAATTTTGTGACACTCATATGCTGATCGCACGTGTTTTGTACTGCCCATAAAAGCGGCCACATAATCGTATTTGAAGTGTTCATCCTGCCGAAGGCCATGCCATGGCAGAAACGTAGAGTAAAAAAGCCTCAAATTTTCGTAAGTGTGCTCCTTTATTTCTTCACTATTTTTGCACCGAACCCACAGAACTTCTTTTTGATATATATATATATATATATATATATATATATATATATATATATATATATTTAATAATTTATTTGTAGTGTGAGCGTAGTCACCGACTCTTTTTTATCAATTTGACGTGTCATTATGATTTGTATTAATCTTTATCGGTAACATCATCAGTGTGTGCCAGCTCGAGCTCGTCTCGAATAAAGCTCTTCCTCATAAGTGGTGGACAGCGCTTCTTGATCCCTAAGTGTTCTCGCACGTTACCACTGGAGCTCCGCTCGGGTCATCATCTACTACCTCCTGCTATGGCAGTGCAAGACAATCCCGGTTCATCCAACACCACCGGCCCAGTGCAGCCTCCGCCGTCGACCCTGGCCATCCACAGCCACCAGCGTGATCCGCCAGTGCCCTCGGGTCTCAAAGGAGATGACGTTGAAGAATGGCTGCACACCTACGGCCTCGTAAGCGAGTTGAACAAATGGGGTACTCTACACAAATTACGTACGGTCCCTTTCTACTTGACTGATGTTGCCAAAACCTGGTTTTTGAACCACATCTAAGATCTTTCAGACTGGGACACGTTCGCACGGCAGATCCGTCAGATTTTTAGTTCCCCAGTGTTCGCGCTGAAGCAGCAACGAAGAAGCTTGCTGAACGCATTCAACTGGAGGGTGAATCATACACCCCGTACATTGAGGATGTTCTTGCCTTGTGCAAGCGTGTAAACTCATCTATGTCTCAAAGCGACCAAATACGCAATATTATCAAAGGCATAAGTACCGTCGCATTCAACGCCCTTGCGTCGCAAAATCCTACCACGACTCATGTCATCACCATGTGCCAGAGACTAGAAGAACTTCAGTCTCTTCATCTTTGCTATGATGCCTCGGACACTCGTCTTCCTGCGGCCCTCGACATGCGTGCCCTGGTCCGCGACATCGTTCGTGAGGAGCTTCATGGGCGCTGCTCTTCCTGCGCTCCACCATCTACTTTAACCTTAGCTCCAACCAACCTGCGCGACATCATTAGGCGAGAGATTGCATCTGCGTCACATCCACCATTTTCCGCCGAATCCAGACCTCGTCAGGTACCAACGTACACAGAAGTTGGGGCGCTCTCAGCACCCACCACTATCCCAGCGGCTACACTAGGTGGCCATGTACCTATGGCGTAAGTGCCTCCACCGATGCATCCACAGCCCTATTACACCGTGCCACCTCCTTCTCACCCAAACTGTTAATATTGCGGCTATAGGGGTCACATATCTTACTTTTGCCGAAGGCGCCAACGAGACGAGCAACGTGGCTACGCTAGAGAGGAACGTGGACGCTTCACTCTACTCACGGACTACCAGCGCACGCCTTACCGGTCTTCCTTTCAGCGTTCGCCCTCTCCACCTCACACTATGGGCCTGCCTGTGAACTTCCGTGAGTCTCGCCGCCACTCACCATCTCCTAATTGCCGTTCCATGTCGCCTCTGCGACCTGCCTCCAATGTTCTGAATGCCCACTCGGAAAACTCCCCAATGCAGTTTTATGAAAGGAAACTGCATCCATTGGTCAGCCAGCAATTCCTCCAGACAGACCATCTAACTTGTTAACAGTGTTAGTAGAAGGTATACGCGTAGAAGCTCTAGTTGATACTGGCGCTGCAACTTGCATTATTCGCTCTGACCTTTGCTCTCGTCTCCGCAAAGTCGCAACACCTTACTCGGGCCCGTCTCTCCATGCTGCGACGAACGTCATTACTCGCCCACTCGCCCAGTGTACAGTTCGTGTTTTCATAGACGGTATTCGTCATCCTATTGCCGTTGCATTTCTCCATGAGTGCACCCACGAACTCATTTTGGTGTGGGATTTCCTGTCGTCTGCATGCGCTTCTATATCTTGTCGTCAGCGCCTCATCCACCTCAATCCCACCGACTCTTCTGTATCGGAACACGAAGAGCGCTTTCGTCTCGTCACCACTTTAGATTATGTTCTTTGGCTATCCCGAGAAGCAGTAATTAGCGTTAATTGCATCAACCTCGTGGATGGCGACGTGCTTCTACTACCTTATGGGCACACGGTACATCGAGGCATTCTGATCATTCCAGGCCTTGTTCGTTTTTCAGAAGGGTCTGTTTTTATTACTGCGTTAAATCAGACCCCCGATCCCTTATTGCTGCCCTGTGGATCAACAGTGACATGCGCTATTGACCCGCATCCCGTTGCGATTGTTGCCCTTCCGAGTCAAGAAGACCTACCAGAGAAAAGCGCGCCGCCACTCAACTCTCCCACTCCTCTATTGGTGACGATAAGCCCTGATCTGACAGCAGCCCAGAGTCAAGAATTGCTGAATTTATTGAACAAACATCGCTCTTTGTTTGACGCTCATTCTGATGTCCTTGGTATGACAACTTCGCCGACTCACCGAATTTAGACTGACGGCTCCCGAATTATTCACCGGCGCCCATACCGCGTGTCTCTTAGAGAAAGGAAGATAATTGAGAAAAACGTCTCAGACATGCTTCGGCGGAATATCATACGCCCTTCCTCTAGTCCATGGTCTTCGCCAGTTGTTTTGGTGCAAAAGAAAGACGGAGCAGTACGTTTTTTGCGTTGATTACCAGACACTGAACAAAATAACGCGCAAAGATGTTTACCCTCTCCCACTAATCGACGACGCACTAGATTCGTTGCATGGCGCAGAGTATTTTTCCAGCCTAGACCTGCAATCGGGCTATTGGCAAATACCAGTGTCCGAATATGACAAAGAGAAAACGGCTTTCGCCACCCCAGATGGGCTATATGAATTTACCGTAATGCATTTCAGACTTTGTAACGCACCCGCTACCTTCGAACGTATGATCGATAGCGTACTGCGTGGCCTGAAGTGAAAACCCTGCTTATGCTACCTCGACGACATCATAGTGTTTTCGTCTACCTTTTCGCAACATCTGCGACGCCTCGAAGAAGTCCTAGGTTGTCTTGCGAAAGCTGGTTGACAGCTGAGTACGAAAAATTGCACCTTCGCAAGCAAGACGATCAAGGATCTAGTGCACTTAGGCAGCAAAGACGGTATTCGACTGGACCCTGAAAAGCTTGCCGCCGTCCTCGAGTTTTCCCGTCCGTTGCGTCAAAAAGACCTGCGCAGTTTTCTCGGCTTGGCATCCTACTTTCGGCTCTTCATAAGCAATTTCGCAAGGCTTGCATCTCCGCTCCATCAACTGCTAGCAAGTAACACGGCATTCGTCTAATCCGAAGACTGTGAAAAGGCTTTCCTGGCGTTGAAGCAAGCCCTGACCATTCGACCCGGTACTGTGTCACTTCGATCCAGGTGCACCCACCATTCTTCACACTGTCGCCAGTGGTCATGGTCTCGGTGCCGTTCTACTGCAGCGTGACAACGCCGCACGCGAACGTGTCATCGCTTACGCCAGTCGTGCTTTGACTGCTACGGAGAAAAATACACAATAACCGAACAAGAGTGCCTCGCTGTTGTATGGGTGGTACAAAAATTTCGTCCTTGCCTCCACGGCCGCCACTTCGCAGTCGTCACCGACCACAACGTATTGTGCTGTCTTTCGTCGCTAAATAACTTATCAGGCCGTCTTGGCCGCTGGGTATTTCGTTTACAAGAGCACAACTTCGATGTCGTCTACAGGTCTGGTAAGAAGCACCAAGATGCTGATTCTCTCTCTCGCTGCCCTCTACCCAACCGTGATAGCCCACCGTCACAAATATACACTGTGGCATTACCCATCGTGGGTCTTAGTTGGCTAAGATCCGGCCGCCCATCTAGCCTTCTGTCGCATCAACGCATTGACCCTTACTGCGGCTCCATAATAGCACGCTTAGAAAACACATCCGCTCCTTGAACGCCCGACTTCGTCGACAACTGAAACAATTCAAGCTTCACGAAGGTGTTTTACATCGCTATATTTACCACGTTGAAAGAAACAAATGGGTCCCCGTTATACGACGTTGTCTACAACGTGAGGTTCTTGAGACATTCCACGATGATACTGCTGCTGGGCATCTCGGCTATCGCAAAACGTACGACAAAATACGCAGTCGGTTCACCTGGCCTGGCCTCTCATCCGCCATTGCCAAATATGTTTCTTCGCGTGCCTTGTGTCAACGGCGGAAACGACCCATTACTGCTGCTTCTCGCTTTCTCCCACTTATTCCTTGTCCCTCTTTGCCATTCGATGTCTTCGGGATAGACTTGTACGGCCCCCTTCCCGTGACCTCCAATAGAAATTGTTAGATTGTGACGGCTGTTGACCACCTTACCCGTTACGCGGAAACAGCCTCGCTGCACGCTGGTACAGCCACTGAAGTAGCTAATTTTTTTTCTGCGTAACATATTTTTATGACACGGAGCTCCACGTGTTTTGCTCAGTGACCGCGGCAAGATATTTCTTTCCTCTATTGTTGCTGAGGTTCTACACGCCGCCAACACCATCCACAAGACAACTTCTACTTATCATCCACAAGCAAATGGCTTGACGGAACGCTTTCATCGTACCCTCTCGGACATGATTGCCATGTACGTCAACCCTGACCACACGAACTGGTACGCCACTTTGCCATTCGTAAAGTTCGCCTACAATACAGCTAAGCAACGCACCACCGGCTTTTCTCCCTATTTACTGGTCCATGGCCGCTCTCCCAGTGTAACTCTGGACGTCTCCTTCCTTGCGGCTCCTGCTACTTCAGCAGGCCCTTTATCCGCACAATTTTCGTCTCGCCTCGATCTCTGCCGTCATCTGGCCCGAATCAACACCGGCAGCTCTCAGGAACCTCACAAGTCTCGCTAGGACTCAACTCACCATGCTGTCACCTGTTCTCCAGGAGACGAAGTTCTTCTCTGGACTCCCGTGCGTGTGCCCAGCTTATGTGAAAAATTCCTCAGTCGTTTTATAGGACCTTATATGGTGATTGAACAAACGTTCCCCGTTAATTACCGTATCTCATCACTTAACCCTCCCTCCAACCATCGTTGTCGTGGGACAGAAATCGTACACGTTTCTCGACTCAAGCTTTATACCCGAAGCAATTTTTAATATTGTCTTTCGTGCGGCCAGGAGGCTGCTTCCAGCATGACGGGGAATTAGTGTGAGCGTAGTCACCGACTCTTTTTTATCAATTTGACGTGTCATCATCATTTGTATAATTCCTCAGCTGTAAATACCATCATCAGTGTGTGCCAGCTCGAGCTCGTCTCGAATAAAACTCTTCCTCATAATATATATATATATATATATATATATATATATATATATATATATATATATATATATATATATATATATATATATATATATTTATATATATATACCCTACTGAAACATTCCGTATGCGATGTCCAATAATTCCGTATGTTTCCGTAATAATCTTACGGAAATATATGGAAAATATATAGGAAACATATGTATTTCTTATGGAAACATATGGAATTATTGGACTCGCATACGGAACGTTTCAGTAGGGTATATATATATATATATATATATATATATATATATATATGAGATCTAACAGGCAATAATGCCAAAGAATGCATAGAGGAAGTTATTAGACCTAATTGTAAAGGAAATGTGACGAAAGGAAAGCGGGGTGAAAGGTACCTTGCCATGAGCAGGAACCAAACCTGCGACCTTCGAATAACGCGCTCCATGCTCTACCACTGAGCTACCACAGTGGCTATCCCCCAACCTTTTTATTGGGTTTATATGTGAATTAAAACGTGGGAGTGTCAGTCATCGCCACCTGCATTCATGGTGGCCAGTGTGGCACACTCTTTATGAGCCTGGTTGGTGTCACGTAGCTGGAGAAGTTTCTTTCTTTTCATTACGAGCTGGCAGCTGACCAATAGTCCTTCGTATACAACCCAACGGCACCAAGTCTGCCAGTACGAGACCCTCGTTAATGAATAAGGGAAAGAAGTGTATACTTAAGCGCTCGGTTTTCCGTGTTTTGACACAATATAAATGAAATCTGACAGGCAGTAATGCCAAGGAATGTATAAAGAAAGTTATTACAATCAATGGCAATGTAAATGCGAAGAAAGGTGGGTGAAAAGATAACTTGCCATGAGCAGGAACCGAACCTGCGACCTTCTAATAACGTGCTCGATGCTTTACCACTGAGCTGCCACGGCGGCTATCCCCCCAGCCACTTCGCTGGGTTTATATGTGGATTTGAACGTGGGAGTGTCAGTCAGCGCCACCTGAGCCATGGCGGCGAGTGTGGCACACTCTTCATGAGTGTTTGGCGTCACGTAGCACGAGAACTTTTTTTTATCATGAGCTGGCAGCTGACCAACAGTCCTTCGTATACAACCTAACGACACAAAGTCTGCCAGTACGAGACCCTCGTTAATAATTAAGGGAAAGAAGTGTATACTTAAGGGCTCGTTTTTCCGTGTTTTGACACAATATAATGAGTTCCAGCGCACGGCAAGTTATCTTTCCAGCCACCGTTTTTTCTTTGCATTTATATTAGCATTTGTTCTAATAACTTCCCCTATACATTCCTTCGCAATATTGTCTGCTAGATCTCATTAATATTGTGTCAAACCACAGAAAAATTTGCCCTTAAGTGTACACTTCTTTTCCTTATTTATTGTGTGCTAGTTCTGGGCGACTGGGACAACGCAAAGCCAGGAAATCATTTTCTAGATTTCATACTATACTGGGTCACCATCATTGTTTTCTATCTTTCAGAGACGCAAGAGCTTTGTGACGATGCTCACATTATTTTTTAAGGAACGCGGAGGCAGCGACGATAAGCATAAATCTTGGCACCGATCGGTCATGAGCGGGAGGCTGACGTTCGTAGATCCAAGTGGGTGAAACGCATTCTTTACTCGGTCAAGAACGCTGTTTCGCACAGTCAAAGAGTTATATACATGAACGCGTTTATCACCCACAGCGGAAGAAAGGACTCCCTCCGTAGACACCGACGGGAGTGGCGTTACGATACGCAATTTTTCGCGCTATCTTATCAACATTATTAGGCAGACGAAACGCCAACCACGTATGCATTGCAATTCAGAAAAAAGTTCATTGGTTTTACATACAATTGACAATCGTATTTTTTCCCTAAGCAGTTGGTGTTGTTGAAGGCTGGCAGGTCACCAGTTTCACTTTCAAGGCTGACTTGAGTCCCACTTTCGCTTATGACATCACTTGCACACAATTTCTTTGTGATTGCATGTACAGGAAACAAAATATTTCACAACGCACCGCTATCTTCGTTTTCCTTGCTCGATGAATACAGTTCATCTAATGAACACGCACTCATGCTTGCTCACAAGCTTTGATGTGAACTTGCTGAAACTGAGCGACGCCGTCGTTGTTTACAGGGACAGGGAAAAGGTGAAACGGCCCCTTAAAACCAGGAAACGAGAAACAGCAAAGAACGAGAAAGCTGCACGGGTAATGCTTCATAATAATAATGCGAACAACCTTGAACATAATAGTTCCATCTTTTCTTTTTATATTTTCTATTATGCTACGCAGTATACAAAAGTTAGCGTTCGTGGACTACACGCAGAAGCGTAGTAAAATACGGCGTCCGTGGGATTCGTAGCCTTGGCTGTGCTGCCACAGAAGTTTGTCGCCGAGTATAATTGGACACGCCTGGTGTCATTTTTACGTAACAATATTAACAGACACTCAGCCAATTCACCATAGTGATTACGAGCCAAAACATAAGCACGTGCAAGAAGCAAGCACCTTTTTTAGCACATGCCGTAGGCATTCAGATATTTCTGCCAGGCAAACAGATTAGCTGACCTCCATATCATTCCGCCTACTCCTCCTCTCCTTACAGGCAAGATGAGGCAGTTATATCTTCATAAGTTTTTGTAGTGTTTTTCTAATATGTCAGATCTTTTCGAATTAACTTTCTGCTGGCGCTTATACGTGTCTTATTTAATCCTTGTCTACGTTACGCGCTTCCATTTCAAGTAATCGTGAATCACCAACTCACCCAATTAGAC
Organism: Rhipicephalus microplus; assembly: GCF_043290135.1. Classification (NCBI taxonomy): domain Eukaryota; kingdom Metazoa; phylum Arthropoda; class Arachnida; order Ixodida; family Ixodidae; genus Rhipicephalus; species Rhipicephalus microplus. The sequence goes on from NC_134703.1 coordinate 208,848,710, forward strand.
GTCTTGACCATACTTTTGCCATGCTAATCGCTACTTTACTGAACATTCCTAAAGCAATTTAAAATAAAATTTTATTTTTCTAATTCACTTAGAAACAGCGCCTAAAATGGAGGACGAAAGAAAGAAGACAGATAGCGGCACTGACTTACAACAAGATTTATTTGCAGCCCCGCCGCGGTGGTCTAGTGGCCAAGGCTTTCGGCTGCTGACCCGCAGGTCACGGGATCAAATCCCAGCTGCGGCGGCTGCATTCTTGACGGAGACGAAGTGCTCTAGGCCCGTGTGCTTAGACTTGGGTGCCCGTCAAAAAACCCGAGGTGGTCGAAATTTCCGGAGCCCTACCACTACGGCGTCTTTCATAAGCAAACGGTGGTTTTAGGACGTTAAACTCCACATATCATTCAACCATATCAGATTCATTTGCTGAAACTGCCCAATATATACTTGAGCACTGTCTGACAAACAAATAACTGAGAACGACAAAACAAAAAAAACAGAATTGACGTAAGGAAACGTAATCATCGTGATAGCACGCCATGAACATTGTGTACTAGCGTTCTCAAGAAAATGTACTTTTTTCTGTGATAGCGCAATCGATACTCTGCTGACACATACACTGCCAAGTGTTGCCATTTCTGCAGCCTCATAAATCTCGCGTATCATCTGATCCCGATTACGCTTAATGAACACACACTGCTGAAACTCGGGAAAACAGCCATAGTCTCAGCAATGAATGCCGAATTGGCCCGATACTATATAGACAACGGAGGCGTACTCTTTCTGCCGCTCGTTTAAATACCAGCCACTTTGGCTGATGTACAGGCTGTTTCATACTTAGGGCACAGAACGCCTATACACTACCACTTAGAGGAGGAAACTGTACATTTCATAGAGCAACGAAAATAAGGGTAGCGGTGGCGTTGTGAACTAACTTATCCCACCTAGAGAGGGCGCTGGTAGGCCTATCATCATCGTTGCGCTAGGGCAACGTGGCGGCTGCTTTTGTAACAGGTGCGGGGGTTCGTGGTGCGCGCCCGCAGGCCTAGGGCGTTTATTCGCTGCTATTGCAGGGTGGTATTCACCCACACGCCACCCTAACGTTACTATAGATATTTCCGCTATGGCGCCAGGTGACCTAGAGGCCTCCAGCGGCAAAAAAAAAAAAAAAACACACCGAGCAAGTAAGCGCACATTGTTTATTGACCATCGTGAATGCAGCAGTATACATGTAAACAAGGAACACTGTCTCTCACAGAGTTGAACAATACATAAAAAAACAGTTGTAGCCATCTGTTTAGTAAAATTACCCGCTAAAATTGTGCAACTTTGTCCATTAGCTCGTTCTGTCAGACAAGGATATTTCCTCTGGACAACCCTTGCACAGTGCTTGGTACTGCGCTGCCATTGTCTTTCTCACCACAGAAGCTCTCAAAAAGCGCAGTGTCAGTTCGATTAGCCTGTGCTGCAATATCATATTTGACAACTCATTGGCGAAAAGCACAATGCATTGAATAAAAATAAAGGACCCCACGTTGTTTTGCTAGGTATCCCTGCATATAACGATGTCCTCGATATTGTGTTTAGAATCTGTGTTCTTACCTGTGCGTCCGATCTTTTTACGACTAACTAGATCAAGTTCCTGTTATGGTAAACAAGTGCATGCTGGGAAAACACCATATACAAGATCGTGTTGAAAAGGAAACTTGATTTACGTTTCAAAAGTGGTTAAAGGGCTGCAGTGACAGGCACTTTAATTGAGTAACAGGGCGCGAATATATAAAGCCTGAGTCAAACATTTCAGCAAGTGAACATTCTTGTCAAAGTGGTCTCAGATGACAAGTGAAGAGAATTAGCTACCCTTGCCCTTGCTCGCCTACTGTAGGTAAGCTGACACACGAGATAGGGGATGCCTGTTGGTACTCCCAGAGGCACTCATTTGTAAAAAAGAAATTATGCACCAGTGGATAGCACTCGAAATACACTGCACATGATATATACACTTACAATACGGACATATGGAACACTAGTAACACTAGACAGCCGAGAAGTGCTGGGAAGAAGTGCACAAGTCTGTCCAGAGTGATCACAACATTTTACAAAAACAAATCAAACTAAATTTACTGGAGGAGGAAAACAACTGAACAGCAGCAATTTTCAGCAGATGAGATTTCGGATGCTGACCTGTAGCCCTTGGACAAGCTAAGAATGAAGGTCATAGAGTCACAGTGGGAGAAAATCAAGCGAATGCAAATTACTGATTACTTCTTATTTTTATTGCATTAACTCTGTCATGTAAGCGATCATGTTTCAAAGCACAATTGTTGACATACGTTTCAACAATAAGGCTCAGTGCTTGCGTGCATGCCGATGCGTGTTTTTGGCGTATCATCAGCCTGATTACACCCAATGCAGGACAAAGGCTTCTTCCATGATTGACCAATCAACTTGGCCCTGTGCTATCTGCTGCCACGTTATAGTACGAACTTTTTTTAATATCATTGGCCTACCTAACCTTCTGTCTTCACTTCATGCGTTTTCCTTCTCTGTGAATCCAGTCAGTTACCCTTAATGACCAGCGGTTATTCTGCCTGTGTACTACGTGCCCAGCCATTGTCCATTTCTTCTTCTTGATTTCAACTACGATGTCCTTAATACCGATCTATTCCCTGACCCTCTCTGCTCTCTTCATGTCTCTTAAGGTTACATTTATCATTTTGCTTTCCATCACTCGCTGCGCCGTCCTTGATTTAAGCTGAACCCTCCTTGTAAGCCTCCAGGTTTCTGCTCCGTAGGTAAGTACGGGCAAGACGCCGCTGTTATATACCTTCCTCTTAAGGGCTAGTGACAGAACATCATTCATGATTTGAGAATGCTTGCCGAAAGTGATCCACATATTCTTATTCTTCTAGGTATTTTACTCTCATGGTTCAGCTCCATGATTGCTACTTCTGCAGGACATTTCTTGAGTTCTTGCACAGTTTTTAGGGGCGAAGCTCCTTATAGCGGCACCCGTCCGTCCCCCGTAGTATGTAACAAGTATAACGTTCTGACCTCCAAGGTGGTGCCGGGGAGAGACTCCTTCTGTGGGTTGTTGAACAATAAAAAATAGTGCTCAATGTACATGTCAATGGCTGCTAACGGGGAATTAGAGACAGGAGCATTCGGCTTTTAGTTAACGTGCAGGCTGCGATCACCATTAGTAGCCATTGGCATGTACATTGAGCTCTATCTGACAAGAAAGGGTTGCTACGTTATACTCGCTGGTTGTAACCTCCTTAGCTTTACAAAGGTTTAGCGAGCGTTGAGCCACAGTGCCACGAGTACAATGAACTTGTATATACCATGAATGAACTCGAGGTGGTTGAAAATGGGAAGTAGATACGAAGCGCAAGCCGTAAAAAAGTAAAAGCCGAATTCTCCGCCTCTCACTTCCTATCAGCAACCATCGGCATGTACATTTAGCACTATCTGACTGAAAAAGTTTGCTACGTCATACTCGCTGGGCGTAACCTCCTTGGGTTTCAAAAGGTTTAGCGAGCGTTCGGCCGCAGTGCCATGAATACAGTGAACTAATATATACCATGAACTCGAGGTGGTTAAAGGTGGGAAGTGGACCCGAAGCGCAAGCCGTAAGAAAGTGTGCGTGTGCCACCTCTCGTTTAGTCCTTGGAATGTCCGCTGGATGGCGGTGCTTCTATATGGGGAATATATGATGAAAAGATGCGAGATGGTGGTACTTGGAGTGTTGAATAGATGGACGAACGGACACATAGACAGATGCATGGATGGACGCATGAACGGACGCAGGGGCGGCTGCATGGACGAACGCAGGGACGGACGCACGAACAGACGGACGCACGGACGGGCTGATGGACGCATGGACGGTCACACTGACGGACGCATGGACGGACGGAAGCAAGAACGAATGAACGGAAGAATTCTTCGCCCCACTCTCCATCATTCACTCCGTGGATATGCTGCCATTTTTTTAGTACTTTGACAGTGTGACTCCCAACATGCACGCGGTATCAGTAAATGTTTCAACACTGCTATTGCTGTACTACCACTGCCTTGCAACAGTCTTTACATTCACAGCAATCTATACAAAATGTGAAAAAGAAGTGTAGCTAAGTATGCACTACTACAAGCCCATTTGATACAAAGTGATATGTGATACTCTATGCAAAGTTTGGCACGTAGAGTGAAGTACAGTATGTGCACCCCATGTCAAGCACTGTCCAAGAATTTTGATGCCTGCACATTTCCTGTAAACTGAGTAATTCATAAAGCAAGAAACAACAATCTGTGCACCCAATTTCGTACAGCTTGAACATACCGTACGCATCACTGCTTTTCAGTATAAGGCTTCCATTTGTCCGCCTGGCATATTGGTGGCACGTGGGGTTGTCACTATGGCAACTGTAGAGCTTTTTTCGACTGAATGTGGGTAGCTTGGAAATCAATGGTCTCTCTTTAGTCCAGTTTTCTGAGAAGAAAAAAGAACAGACTCAGGAGCAGTGTAAGACAGAAATGGTTGAACAAATTAGGTTAAACAAATAAAGTATCTTCAACCATACCTTGCGAGAATTTTAGCCCATAAGCTTGCTTTCAGTGATGACACATTCTCCGCTGACTTGAGGTAGTGATGAGGCATCCATGCGTGCACTGATATGAGCAGTTCCTTGGATGCTGATGCTGGGTTGTAAGAAAAAAAAAGTCCTGGTTACTCTGGTAGAAGCCTGAATGAATTTCTGATGCATGACTGAGAATAATGTATATGGGAACACTGCATGTAAGAAAGTTAGTGTGGACGTAACATTGCTGTTTTTGTGAATTTGTCTTGTAGATGGCATTATAATGAATTTGTTTTAGTGACGTTCTTCAGAGGACAAAGCTAGGTAATTCCCCAACCGGATGGACTATATAGTTCATGCAAGTATAATATGCTTCATTGCAAACTTACGAAAAGTGTACAAATGCGTATATGCACTAAAGGTTCACTTGGGTCTATTATGTATTGAAATTACGTGCATATATTGCAGGATACTCATATTGAGCAGAAAAGCGTAGATCCTATGCTGTGATTTGTGCTACAAATTTTAGCAGTAAATATATTTTCAGCGAATGTGACAACGAAGTAAACAATCTCAAATATTCAGAAGGTGAATTCACATCTAATTAGCTTTACAAGTCGAAAAGCCTTGTGAAATGACAAAAAATGTGGCGCATGCAGAAGAAAAGGGCCACGTTCAGATACAAAGCAGCGCATTTTCACTCACCGGTGAACACATCCACATTGTTCAAGATTATTCTGTCTGCGTAGGCAGTCTCCGAGCGATTTTCCGGCGTTGAATTTTCACGCTAGAGGCTGCGCAGCCGGACGTCGGTGAAGCACAGCAGGTGACATGGTTCACAGCCTTTAAACACGTTCGCTTTGTCGTAGCGGCCCGTAACGTCTGACACACAAGCTCGTATTGATATATTAATGCTGAATTAAAACGGAGCTTTGCAATGCCGATCGACAAAATGCACCGCGGCTAACCGCAGACAATATCAACAAATTAACCAAGAGAAACGCAATCGATGTCGACGGTCTGCTGCTTTTCGAGCGTCAAAATAATTTCAATACTTGAAATAAAACAATCATCGCTCTTGTATTAGTAGTAAAAGTAGAAACAAAAGAATTTTATTCAATTTTGATAAAACTACGTAGTAACTGCTCATTAACAGTTTTTCGTGAATGCTGAAATAAATATTTCAGCCGCGTTGAGCGCCCCTAACAGGAAAAATGCACACTAACTTATCCGACCGCTAAAAAAGGAGTTAGTAGTTCCACTATACGCACAAATGACGAAACTCACCATGGTCAATTTTTTCGCCCTCTACGGCCATTGCGGGAACTTGAGAGTTTCCGGGGCCTACTAAAAGGAAATCTTGGAGCGCCTGGCATCGCGATGCTAATAGCGCTGCAATGGCGCGCCGGTAGCAGATCATGCGTGCGCAGACGCTTCAAGGGTGCAGTGTTGAACCACGTCATCTGCTAAGGCAGGGCGAGTGTTGCATTTTCGGCCAGCGCACGCATATCATTGTTAATGTGGAATACTTTGCACTAATCAGTTCATGAAAACTCTGCGCCGTAAAATACGGTACGAAGAAACAAGAAACGGCAAGCTGTGACGTGCTTTCTTTTTTCGTGTCTTGTCTTGCTGTCCAGTTTCTTTCGATATTACCATACCAACTTGCCCAACTTTGAACGCTTGTCTGCGCTAAATTTTGGAAGTGCCAACTTCTGAGCCTTTGTTTCGGATAATAGGGACGTAGAAGCAGTATTTACTGCATACCTTGTTTGCTCTATCCAAACCTCGTGCGTTCACGAATGTTTCTTCATTCTGAGCGCGCCGCAGTCTGCTTCGCCTGTGCTTCGCCTCCGCTTGAGAAGACATGGTTCAAAGCACTCCTGAATCATCTGCGCACGGGTGAGCTGCTGACGGCATAACGATGCTACGCACTTCGAGATTTCCCCTATAGGTGTGAAACAGCCTGTACCTCTTGCCTCAGGAGAGAGTACACCACCTCTTCAATGCGTAGAACGAATTTGTTTCGGTGCTTCGTTTGGTAGGCTCACACTCCCTTGGAATCAAGGTTAACGGCCTTACGCAACCTAGCCAGCTTATCTGTAGCTGAAAAAACCAAACCCATTTTGCATCTGCTGGCCACATTTTTGAGGTAGTGGGTGACGCCATGAATATAGGGATGAACGACATAGCTTTGTTTGTCACGTTGCGTTTTGCGGGTTCCAGAATTAGTTTTTAAGCTGATTCTGATTTCTTTAGGCAGACACTAAGCAACGATAGTCAGAACCCAGATCGAGAAACCAGCCTCATTGAGGCGTTCGGTTTGCTTATTAAAGCTGCTCCAAATCATGCCATGGCAAGACTATCATGATGCGTGTGTATAGCATTGTCTTCACAATGACGCACTTCGCTACTTTTTAGTGTCCTGACCCAAAAGCAAGAATTGGCTTGTTTTCACGCGGCTGATATGTTCAACACACGTGGAAAAGACTTCACGTTAACATGAAATCTATAAACATGATGGTTCCTCTGTCCGAAACTCCACGGGTTAGAAAGGCGCTTACTAAATGTTCCTAAAACACTAGTAAAAAAAAAGCAGTGGCCGATGATGCTTGAAACAGCACGAGCTTGATGCTCGTGCTGTTTGAAACAGCAGCTTCAGCTTGAAACAGCACAAACAAATCATCAACATAGCGGAATACTTTCTTGATATTTGTCGTTTTTAAGCAATTGTGAATAGCGCGATCACGGCAGGCTAAATATCAATGCCCTAGAATTTGTGCAAGGCAAGATTCAATGCACTACCCTTGCCGTTGGAAATAAATACAATCATTACGAATGTCGATCTAAGGTAATAATCTAGCAGTTACATAAAATCTTCAACAAATATGCCTACTGTATTCTGATAAGAAAGTCGGCGCTTATACGAGCGGCAGAAACAGTACGCTTCCATTGTCTCTATGCTATCGGGCCAACTCGGCATTCATTGCCGAGACTGTGACTGTTCTCCCGACTTGCAGCCGTGTGCGTTAGTGAAGCGTCATTGGGATCAGATGATACGTGAAATTTATGAGGCTGCAGAAATGGCAAGACTGGGCAGTGACAGCAGACCTTCGATTGCGCTACCACAGAGAGAAATACATTTTCTTCAGAACGCTGGCACACGTAATGTTCATGGCACGCTATCACGATGATTACGTAGTCTTAGGTGAATTTCGTTTTTTTTTGTCCTTTCTCAGATATTTGTTTGACAGATATGGCTCAAGTATATATCGCGCAGTTTCAGCAAATAAATCTTGTTGTAAGTCAGTGTCATTGTATGTCTCCTTCCTTTTCTTGTCCTCTGTTTTGGGCACTGTTTCCATGTGTCGTAGCAACTTGCCCATTTTATACGTAACTTACTAATAAAACTACTCAATGTTATTATCGTCCTTTTATTACTGGGATCTGACCTGCTGGCCAAGGAACACAATAAATGCTGTATTTGTTGTATTTATTATCTTTATATCATTTTATTTTTTTAATAGCCAGTGCCTTTCAAGTTCTTCCCAGTGCACTCAACGCTGCGGGTTCACTTAAGAGGTGAACGCTATAGTGAGTACTTCAACCACTTAGTGCATATTTTTCACTGTATGAGGTTACTCGAAAAGTTTATATCAGACATTACACTAATATAATCAATAAAGTTGAAAGTGGTTGGTGTTATAGAATCTTTCGTGTATGGCTGCATTCTATAACATGAGTAGCACGCTTCAAACAACGAGCAATGTGTGCCCATGAGTGTCCGTTGGATCCTTCTTTGACCCATACTTAATGACATAGTTTTAGCGTTACCACACAAGCAGATTCCTCTGCGCGTAAACAGCGTGAACCCTTCTAAAACCTTTTTTTATTTTAGACGGTTTTTGTTTACTTGACGTCATCGCTTGCAGAAAAGCCGACGAAGCAGAAGTTCTGAATATCTTTGACAAGCTTCTGCGTCCATTGGTGATCACGCATGAAACGGTAGCAGACGACACTATCAGAATTCTTGACCCGAAGGTAATATTTCCTGACGAACACACGTGCTCGATATACGAGCCGTGCGCTAACAAATCATTGTTTCAGTATGACTCCGCGCATTCAAACCTTGTCGAACGAAGCATAACTGTAAGCAGTGTATTCATTTCCGCGCTCAAAATCGTGTCTTAAAGCAATATCCTTGAGCATTATTAGGTAAGCTCTTTGTTTGACAGATGCCGGGTTCCCGAAGTTTTTGTTAGCCTCAGTAATTCAGGGGTAGCTCAGAAATGAGCACAGGTCCCTGCAATCGACCTCCAGGGCCATTGCAGAAAAAAATAACTGTGGTTGTTCCGCATTTACATACACTTTCTTACAATCTAAAAAAAAAAACAACTACTATAAAGTTCAGTGAGCTATTACTGTCCGAGTGGCACTTTCTGGGCCTCACAAGCCGGTTGCAGGATCACTGCCACGAATCGCAAAAAAGTTTCAGCATGTACAGTTTAGCACGAGAATAACTTTATCCAGTGC